>NW_027110400.1:1136027-1142867 GCF_000696795.3 Halyomorpha halys
GTTGGTAACCCGTGGGATAACCGTCTTTCCAGCCTTCATTTGGAGGACTTTAAACATTTAAAACTTACATTTAAGGACTTATAAAAACCTAAGTACGTTAAAAAAAACTTATTATATAAATAAATATCCTCAATTTAAATCAAGTAACAGTCAGGGCAACAGGCACCTGTAAAGATTGGGAAATACCTAAGGATACCTTGCAATAATATGAAAGACGATAAGGATTCAAAGAACTGTTAAAAAATCCACTTTGATTGAAAACTATCATCATCAAACAGACATTGGAAGCCTAAGATCATGTAGATTTTCTTCAATAAAATCATTGGATTCCATTTATGGAAAACTGAAACCCCGTCACGTAAATTTTATGACAAATTAGTAGGAGAAACAATATTTTTTGCAAAGAGAGCGAGGGAGAGAGGAGTTAAGGGAAAACAGATTTCAAAGACACTTGAAACATCTGGAAGACCACTGAGGAACGGATAGGTTTTTCTATAATATTTTCTCTGTCAGTATTCTTATTTAAGTTATGCCTTTAAGTTTACTAAATAAAACAGAGTCTTTTTGATCTGGAATCTGATTTCATATACTATCCTTTAAGCCACTATATAGTTGAAAAAAAATCAATAACATAACTGATTAAAATTTTTTTAAAGTTGTCTAATTTTAAATTACCATACCTCAATCAAGTAGACTGAACTACTTGTATGTATAGTAAGAGATTATATTCAGTAAATAATACATTTTCGTAGACCGGCCTTTGTCTGGAATCTGTGAATATGTAAGCTACAATAAATAAAGTAAACAGATGGATATAATGTACATTGTTTTTTGAACTCTCACCCACCTTGGAACAGTAGATTACGAGATACATAAAAATGGATTATAAATTTTCATATAACGACTGAGCTCTAGCAATGGAACCTAATGACAATGGCGCTCACGAATCCAATGTCATTTTTGTAATTATTCACATGCAAAGTTTCCTATTGATTATTAAATCACACAAACCTAAAGAGGAAATATCGAAGGGAGTAACGCTATAAAAGTTTATAGTTCCAGATTAATATGCTTATAATCTGTTGTCTAATAAGCTATTATAAGACAATAAAAAATTACGATTGCATGGTTCAATTGAAGACTACAGGAGAAAAATGAGATATCTCATATTTTCCTAGATGCCCAAGAGATCAAAATTTATCTCAAAACCAGGTTCGTCTTTATTTTGTAATTTGAATTGAATGAGAAAAAAGTTAAAAACTCTATTTCATTTAAAAATGTATAATTTATGTATACATTTTTGGCTCTAATGTTATGGACTTTTCAATTATAAGAGTCACTTTTAACTTAAGCCGCTATATGTTACCAAGCCCCCTTCGAACTTAGATGGTTGTAACCCAATTCAACTTGTTGATGATAAAGTGAGAATCATTTTTTTTCTTTTGGACGTATAATCATAAGAGTAATATTTTAAAAGGGCCTGATTAAAAAGGTAATTATATTGTATATTTGATGATGTGAGATGATTGCATGTTGTTGGATGGGACTGGTGTCATTATGCATATTTATTGATCTTTTAATGAACCCCAATTACCCTAAATGGTCCCGCTTCGAACAGCCATTGATCAGCTAAAATTATTGAGAACACATATGAGCTAAAAATATCAACCCACCTTAATGATGATTCTGCTAAAGTAGACAGTATTTTTTTTTTTTTTTTCAAAATGTAATAATTACTGCCATTAAATGCAACACTGGTTTCTTGAACACACACAAAAAAAAATGATAATTTTGCTCCTTTCAATCTGTTAGTTTTAATTTAGGTTATAAATCTAAAAACTTCATGATATGAGACAATAGAAATTATTTGAAATTAATAATAAATAAGAGCTGCAAATACAGATTGCTCAAAATATTTATTAAGATTCTTTTTAAATAAGAAAATTGTGCCTGAAAAACTTTACATTTTAAACTTAAAATCATTTCTAAAACCCGCAAGTGCCATAATCATCAACCTACACATCACTTTTTGCGTAAATTAAAAATCAATATAGCATACAAGAAATCGAAAAATTGTGGCTGATTCTTTACTGCATATATGGTTCAATTGAAGACTACAGGAGAAAAGTAAGATATCTCACATTTCCCTTGATGCTCTAGAGAACAAAATTTATCTCAAAACCGCTTAATCTTTGTTTTATGTTATTAGGAATTATTGTTCTCATTTTAAGAACAGAAAAAAAAACGAGTTACCTTGTTTTTACACTGTAGTCATAAGTTAGTACCTGATATATGATTAATAGGGTTATATTTACTACATTAAATCCAGAAATTATTCATTACTGTCTATTATTGTTATTTTTTTCTGTGAAAAAAATAATATATTTACTATAAATTATTTTTCTAAAGATAATTTTTTAGTTTAATTTTCATGTTTTATAAATAAAAAAAAAACCTGTTTTGTTACAACGGTTTGACAATTATCATGTTTCCATATTTCTTTTTTTTTATTCATTGATGTTATCAAATTTTATATTGATTTAATGTTATTTTTATTTGTTATCTGTCACTTTTTTAGTGGCAATGGAAAGAAATTATGACAGAATACAAGCCAAAAAAAAAAGTGAAATTTTTGGCTTTTGGAAATATTTTAAAGATGAATTTTATTGTTATTGTTGTCATTTTATCATTATATTGTTGATTTAAGTTCTTCCCCTACTACCTCTCACAATAATAATGATGCAATGAGTCTATTTAGTCCGAAATTATCGATTATAATCAGCCATAATTTATAGCCTCGGTTAGCGCCGAAGAAATTAAATTTTCATTTCCTAAAAGAGGAAGCGATGAAAGAATATTGTATCAATAATGGTTAAAATTTTACAACCCAGACTTTCTATAGCATCCCGTTTCTTTGTTCCTATCCTCAATATTAACTTTAAATTGTAAAAAAATTAATAAGGCTTTTGAGGCGGGAAGGTAGAGAAATATTTTAAACCAGTTTTTTGGCATCATATTCATTATAACTGTAGGTATAATTTTTTACATTTTTTCTTTCATTAATTCTTTTTAAAATAAATTGGTTTATTTAGGAACAAATATCACTTTTTTACAACTTACTAGTAGGTAATTATACTTATAATACTATAATATAACTACCTATTTAATTTTACCTAGCATATTATTTTTAATGTAATGGGCCAAAATTACACGATAAGTTGTAAAATGAATAAGAATAGAAATTTTGAATTTAAGTATTAAGGAACCATGATAATCTATTATACATTTTTAATAATAAAAAAAAATGTTTATCTTTCAGCTATTTTTCACCGTTGTAATTATGGAAGTTATTGAGCAATTATGTCCCTTCTAACTTAATTATAACTTGTTTTTTTTAATTTACAAAACTTTGAGTTGGCCTCAGTTAATCTGGCCTAATTGACGCTCATAATGATGTTCATAACGAACTTGACCTAAAATTATACTGACAAACACGTGATTAGTAGTAAAGTGTCAACTATTCTAATTTGCTTTTCTCATTTCAGAGGCGTCTTCTCGGTATGTTAAAACCAATTTCCCCAGACAGTTACCGAATTAATCATCAAGAGAAGTTGTAAATCATGCATATACAAGTAAATCAACTAATCTATTACAAGTTAGCCGTGAATTTATATTTACTAATAATCTTTCACCATTAATAATTAACTTTAATGATTCAGGATATTCATGAAATTAGTCAGACCATAATCGTACGCAAATCAGTAAATGGAAAAATAATAACATATAATTCCCAGATTTTACATAAAAGTAATATTGTAAAAACAGATATTTTTGTAAATAAATACGCAAGTTGTAATGTATTTTATTCCTCTTCCCTAGTTCCCTAATGATTAAAAAAATATTAAATATAACAACTTCCTAAGTCCTTATCTTATATTTATATTTTCAGCTGTAAACTCTTCACTGCTGAATTAAAACAAAACCATATATTATAAAAGTCAAATAAAATTCACTAAGTTTTACAATGCATCGGTAACAATTTACAGTTTTAGTAAACCAGCAATAAAGTATAAATGAAAGACTAACAAAAAAGAATAAAATGAACTCTCGACCTGAAAGCCAATAAAATGCGACGACATTAAAAAGAAACAAACCTATAGATACTTTAAGGTCGCCCTGGGAGAAGTTTTAATACTCTTTTGCCAACAGGTTGCCGGGAGATGGGGTTGGGGAGTTTTAAGACCCAATAAAACTTCCCCCTTAAGTCCTACTAAGTTAGCCTCACTTATTTTGACAAGTTTTAAGGCTAATATAATAATTATGGCCGATGTCGCTACCTCTTCCATTACATCGTAAGGTTTTGCTTTATCTCACTGCATGAGTGTAACGTTCTGTCTTGCAAATGCATCTTATCGTCAGTATTTACGATAAAGGTCATACACAAATTACACTTTATAGTCTTCGTTATTTTTATTGGAACAATAAATATGGTTAACTCACAAAAGAAATATGCTCAAAGGTTATTCTGTTATCTGATTTTTTTTTCTATACTTTTATAACCTTCAACAGGTTCATTTTTTAAATATTATAAATAATACATAATTTGATTTGTAGCTACATGGGTGATTTCAAATAGGAACATAGAACCGAAACAATTTCAATTCGCCCTAAGAACAGAAAAATATTAGAGACCATATAGACAAATTAATGTTATCGGGAATGCTTTATCTAAAAATAATATTCTCGATTTTTCAATTCAATTAAATTTTAAAAAAAATTACATTAAATTTGATAATTCAATAATATTAATTTTATAATCAATTTGACATACCGTCACTCTCCAAAATCGAATTTCAATATATTTATGAAATATAAAATGGGTATGGATACCAATAATTGGAGAAAAAAACTGACGGTCGAGTGTGATTCTAACCAAATCATAATCAATGACCTATGCCCTACGAAGTACTGCACACTTCATGGCCCTTCATGGGTTGTAGCGGTACAGATATATCGATATATAATATATATGTGTCACATGGCGTAAAATCATTCTATTCTAAGAGGTAATCAATAAACCTCATGAATCATTCAATGATTGGGATTTCAGAAATATATTTTAGTGATTTTTTCTAATTCGATCATTGTTATAGTCAAATCTGGAAGTAAATCAAATAAGACAATTATTCTCATAAAAATTTGAAAACATTTTTATTCTAAAATCATGTACATTAAGAATAGCATTAATGTACAAAAAAAATCATTAGGATGATCGGTTATATTTTATATCTTAACTAAACTAATTGGGTCATCAGTTACATTTGATAATTATATATTTATACATTACATTTGTATTTTTGACCGTCCAGGGCCCTGTTTCATAATAAAGTACAAATTAATACTATTAGTCTTGTAGATTTATCTTAATTCAATTACACAAACTTGTACAATAGTAACTTGTACTTTAGTATTTTTTGATACTATAATATCACTAATAGTCATCCCTATCATGAAAATACTAAGTATTAAGTATTATTACCAGACTAGTTTCTACACTTGTACTATGAACTAATACTATTAGCTTTCATTATGAAACAGGACCCTAGAGAAGATTGAATAATATTATTTTGACAGAAATAGTGGCTTAATTTTAAAACAGTTACAAAAAAATACAGCAGTATATATAAAGTGTATTAAATAATCACCAAAAGTATATGTAATTATCATGATAGTTGAACAGTGAACATTAAAACAGTTGAGTTTTTTTATTAATTCAGCTACTATATTTTTTAAATATAACGTATGCAAAAATTTAATCTTGAAGAAAAAATGATAGGTACAAGAATCTTACATAGAATAACACAGAATATAAAAATATTCTACGTATTAATAATTTCACAGAATTAAATAAATTATTAATCAGAACGCCAAATTTAATTACGGAAAAATAAATAAATTGCAATAATAGAAGATGCAAGTAGAATCGCTAATTCATCTTAACCACTTCCTCTTACACACAAGCAACACTAAAGAAGATATTAAGTTTTATGAACTCGCCTCCAGATTTTCATACTTTAATGAAAAGCGAACGAAGTGGTTTATTAAGAAATAAATAAAAATAACGCATATAAAGGCTATAGAGAGGAAAACGAAAAAAGAAAAAAAAAAAGAAGATAAATCAGAGAAGGGTGTTGAGGAGTTCTTTCTGGCGAGGCGGCGAGTTGAAAGAGGGCGCTAGCAGTAATGGTGAAGCTGCCAAGTTTTATGGGAAGGGGGAACAGCAACCTGTTGTGTCTCTGGGTCTGCAATATCTTCACTTCTCTTACCAGTCCAATCCCACTTCAGATGTTTATCTTCCTCTATGTGTATGTTCATATATTCATATAAAGTAAAAGCGAAAATTAGTTCTATTAACTGAGTGATGCTTTTTATTTCGTGGATGCCAAGCAATTAAGGGGAATGATCCACTTGCATGCAATAAAAAAAATATTAGGATCTGTACTGTTACAATCCATGAAGGGATTCAGTATTTTGTAAGGGAGTACTGTTTCTTGAACGGTTGAACGGTTGTGTAAGGAGATGGTTTGTTCATGCTCACATATTTCTCCAAAGTAACAGAATAAATAATTATCTGCCAATGCCGGATTCGAACTGGGGTTCTTGAAGTTATTAGCACAGTGCTTACTAAATGAGCCAACACGCTCCGCTTGGTATGTAATTAGAGAGGTAAATTATATATTTCCTAATACACTTCTTGTCCAAATTAGTAAGTAAGAGCATTTAAATCTGTTTAAGAAAACTAAACATTGTAAGTAGAAATTTAATAAATGGCAATGATAA
>NW_027110400.1:1142917-1177570 GCF_000696795.3 Halyomorpha halys
ATACACTTCTTGTCCAAATTAGTAAGTAAGAGCATTTAAATCTGTTTAAGAAAACTAAACATTGTAAGTAGAAATTTAATAAATGGCAATGATAAAACAGTTTTAAAATTAGATTTTCTATAGGAATCATTTAAACAATCTCTTTTGATTGAAAATTGCAGTAGCACGCTGGGTAAAAAAGAGAAGAAGATACTGAGCCATCATCACTTACAAAAAAAAAATTGTTTCTTGTTTTGTTTTTTTTTTTGTTCTTAAGTTTCATTTCGAAATTTTCAAACATCTTGCGAGAAAAAAAAAGGTGTCATGAGCACCATATATACCAAGAAATTCTTCGCTTTACTTAGATAATGTAGAAGTTTCACATCAGCCGTGAAAGTGTATGATGTGCTAACAGTTACTTTGTAGTTCTTATTCGGGCAACCTTTTTGGTTTATCAGCTTCATAGATTTATTCGCTGGCAGCCGCGTCCTCAAAAGCAAAAGAGAAAGTCAATGCGTTTCAACCCCGGAGTCCTAGAGGAAGCCAAAATGAGATAAATGTTTTAAATTTCGTTTGCGGGGGGGGGGAGGGAAGGTTGGTGTTACACCCCCAAGCAGGAAGTAGCTGCCGCTGATTTATCACCCCGGGACTAAAAACCAGTTTACAATAAATTTGGTCCTCAGATCCTGCGGTCTTCCTACCCGTCCCATCGGTGACGTCATAAAGTTGACGTACGGCGTTGTATCTGTTTTCGGAACACGATGTGAAAGTTAAACTGCGGAAATTTGACATAGGGGCGTTCTGGCACTGATGGACTGATACAAAACGGCAAAAATAATAAATCTGTCCTTTTGTTTCATCTGGCTGTTTTATGGACACATGTGCTCTACTGCGCTATTGTGTTGTCTGTTATGTACGTCGGTCTACCGCGTTTGAAACGCATTATATAAACCTTCATATTTGTCGGTTCATAAGATATGCATTGCTGTCATTAAAAAAAATCAAAGCTTATAGATAATAGAAAAAATAAGAAAATACAAGATATAAAAAAACCTACCAGTCTCTGGACTTACTATATCTTCGAAATTCAGAAAAACTCGTTTGTGTATTTAAAACGAAATCCAACAGATTAAAATGTTCACAACGTTTTTAAATTCAGCATAAATTATTTATTACACAACGATAAAAAACTACTACTAGTTAAATCGAAAATTAAATCATATTCTATTTTTTGGTTCAGAGATTTTAAGAAGTCAGACAAATCAATATTTCAACATAATGTTAAGTGTCGCGCCAGAAAATGTGCTCAATAGACTTACACAGTTTCTGATAAAATAAAGATTGTTGGATTCGGTTTCATATTCGTAAATTCCCTTTGGGAATTTCAGATTACATTCATTGCCTCTGACTAGCAGCCTTTGAGATACGAGTTCATAAAAAAATAATCATCCTCTGTGCGGACCAATATAATGTACTGCATCTCCTACTAAAACAAATTTCTAATGACTAATTTCACGTTTTATATATATCCTCACATAATATTAATAGATAATCTTGCAGGAAAGCATTAAGTTATAACTAACTTCCGTGTAAGGTCATCCAGCTAGACGTTTATTTAACATGAGATAGTCTTGTTTTATAATGTAAGGCGCCAGGAAGAAGATTTATTTCCCATTTGAGTTAGGAAGCAATCATTACTTTTTGCCTCCTACCTGCCTGTACAATCTGGAAGATTCCAATGCGCTCCGCATTTATTGAATGAGCTCCTGATGGTAAACGATTTTTGCTCAGTACCAGCACGAAGCATTGAAGCCAATACTTCTTTCTTACCTGTAATGTACTTAACTGAGATTAGAATTTTTTTTCTTTAAAAAAACAAAAACCAATTTGTATAAAAGAATCATTAAAATTAACAATTTCTAAACTATTATTTGAATAACGAAAAGTTGATTTGGCCTATCGTAGATAAACAATATGTAGCAGACCCTTATGCGTGCGACACGCACGTTGTTCAATTATACGAGAAAAAAATGGTTTAAACATTGTCTCCCTTAATTTCTATTCGTCTCATCACTTATTAGAACTAATTATATTCTTCTAATTAAAGTACGCTGTCAACATTTTTGGATTTTACAAACGATCAAATTAACGTTGAGTTAATATACTTAATTAAGGTAGTTTTCGTTTTAGTAAAGTAATAACTTTTCTCGTTCATTGGAATGTTAAGTAAGAAATAAATTATTTATTAAAAATACAGTCCGTGCTTTCTCCTAGAGTTATCATTAATTCATTTTTTATAAAATATTTTCTTATTTCACCTCTGAATCTAAAGCATTTCATAGTTCAGGAAAAAAAAGTTAAGATTTAATTTTTCTTTATTTGTATAGTCTGATTATTTTTTTTTTAATTTACCTCCACTAAATGTAAATACTTGAAATCATACGCTTAAAAGGTTTTCATTTTTCAATCTACTGCTGAAAACTTATATAAAAATTAGTGTTTGCCTAAATCAGTTATAACAAAGCGTCCTATAAAAATAGCGATCAACTAATGGATGTTTTTATTGTATCATACATCTGCAAAGATTCAACCGAAAGCTATCAAAATTTGCAGACTCAACGAAAAAAATTACTCACATGTTGTAATTATAAGAGTGTAAATGTGACTAGAGATTATATTATTTTATTTTTTTCATACACATATTTATGCTCATTTTGTTTATCCTTCTGTTTGTATATATTTTAAGAGAGATTTTTTTTTTTCATTCATTTATTTATTTTTATTCTATTTTAGTATGAATGTGATCATTCATCACTATTACCTATTGCCCACAACTGTGTGGAAAAATGTAATATCTATCAATAAATAAAAAGTATTTAAAAAAAACAAAAAAAAACATGTTATTTTGCTGCAGGACGTTTTTTGTTGTTAATTACACGTATTGGATATGAATTGGATGAAGAACGATAGATCCTTAGCACTGGACATCGTCAACAACATATTATTTTAAAATGGTTTCTTTATACACATTTATCAAAATTTTTGTATCGCATTAAATTCCAGTTTTTTTATTCAAGAGATCTTAAAATCATGCATTCAAAGGTTTTTTGAGATTTGGGGACAAACAAAAATATCTTCCAACTACCATTCTTCATTTACTTTGAGTAGTTGAAAAATATTTAGCAGTTTACTATTCAATATAAAAATATCTGGGAAAACTATAAACACTTAAAACTTAATGATGTCCGTGCACTAAGAGAAATGGCATGAGCAACGTCATAGATTTGAAAAGGGACAAAGAATGGGTCCGAAATGTCATCTAGTTAATCGATAAACGATAATTGAAATATTAAGAGTTTATAATTATCCCAGAAATTATTATTCAGAAGAATTTTTAAGCATTTGAATATAGTGAGTGATATTATTTTGAAGGAGGATATGATTTCGCAACCCAAAATAAACTAGTTTTTCAAGTTGATATTGAAAACAGGAAAAAGCTTTAACGATTAAGAGTTGAAATATATGTCATTTGGAGGATAACTTTGTAGCATCGGATAATTTATGAAAATTTAGCTTGGTCATGCTCTCATCATTTTAATAATCCTACATTAAACGCACAAGTAGCCCAATTAAATAGTTGTCATAGCATTATCTCTAATTTCGCAAGTGAAAATAACACCCTTTGATGGGTCGAAAATTTTCGGTTTATGTTCGATTAAATTGTAGCCTACGAAAACAAAAGGTTGGAACTTAAGACCCAATTACAGTGGGACAATGGCTAACTCTCAGATAAGGCACTCCTTATATGTGAAGGCTATGTTTAATTAACTATTATTAACAATGACTCCTAGAAAGTTTATTATATATTAATATCTTGTTCTATCCTCCTCGTTTCCGTATTACATCTCAGTCTTCCTTGACTACTATTAATTTGTCTTATCTGCGTTAGTGGCGTTTATCTACGAAAAGCATTGGGGGACAGCCAAATAGGGAGGGTCTTTGATTGAGCGTATAAACAAAGCTGACTGGAATATCTCTCCCATTTGTCTTACAACTTGTTAATAAAGCTTTTGTTCCTTTCATAATTGGATAATTATATATCTCTGGGCTGAATTGCCTATACGGTGTATATATCATTCATGAAGTTGACAGCATTTGTTAAAAAATATCACGTTTTACGATATGATATATCGTGACTTTAATTCCAACAGTAAAAAATATATTTAGTTCGGTGATTTTGGAATTAGTGTCGCAATATGTAACTAGAATACGATAAATCTAATTATCGATATTGTTTGGTATCAACTGGTACCCATCGATACCTTCGATTTATGATTCCTAACCAAATTAAAGATGGTGATATTATTACAATTGATAATAAATTACGAGTCGAAAAAAATGAAACCCAAACTCATTAGTGATCAAGGAGACATGGTGGGAATCATATAGAGAATACATATTCTGGTTTAAAGAAAATAGGTGCTGACGTTCCACAAGGTAACATTTTCTGTTCCATTCTATGCTTTTTATTCAGGAGGTAATTGCCAAACAGAGAAGAAAGTTAGCGACATTTGCCGATGATACTTATGTATTGCCAGTAAGTAATTATGTCAAAGAGATAACAAAAGAACTCAAGAGCTCAATCGCGGAAGTATGTGACTGGGCAAGACGCTCGATAATTAAACTGAATGAAGGTGTATCTGTGTATATAAACTTTAGTAATAGAAAAACAGATAGAGAAAAGGTTTATATGGAAAGATTAGATCTCTGTTACTCAATACGGCTAAGTATCTGGGAATGGCACTGGATGTAAGACTCGACTGGAAAGAAAAATTAAAAGAAAGAGGAACTCAGCATAAAAATGATAAAAAATTAATGTTATTAATTGATTGTTGGTCAAAAATTTACAACTATCAATTTAGAATATCTTTAGTACAAAGTATGGTAGTTCTAAAACCCGTGCGGACATAAAGAATTAAGCTCTGGTTTGTACCACAAAAAATAATGTACAAATAATTTACACATTCCAAAAAAATCGCTGAGAAGTATAGTTCATGCGACAATCTACGTCAGTAAAGAAATAAACAATTTAGAAGAACATACCCTTTTTTTTTGTTGAACTTTATAGAAAAAAATTTCGATTAGTAGTTAATTGTTTTGTTCCAACTTGCAAATGAATTTTCGGGAATCATAGTTGGTTACAGTATATGTATATGCGAAATACATTATATGTAGTTATTTCCACGAACACATATTAGAATTAAATTAATTTAAAAAAATAAAAATCTGTACCGCTACAACTCGGGGAGGGTCAGGGATTCAGTACTTAGTAAAGAAGTACTGTTACTAGACCAACGGTTGTGCAAGGAGGTGATTTCGTCAGAATCACACTCAACCACCAGATTTTTACTCTAGGGTACCCAATTTAAGAGGCTGGGGGGACCCCAAGAGGGCTTCAGAACACACAGGAGTTGACCCACGGCTACAGTGTAACAGTATATACATATGTATAATGCTTTTTTAAATATTCCAAAGAAAAGCCATTAGTCTATTAAACCAAGGCTGACACCTAAAGTTTCTTTTACTTTTCCAGTTTCCCTGATCAGTAATTTTCCATGCTTTACTTCAATTCGAAATTATTTATACTTAATAAAGTACAAAATATATCGTTTGTATCCTACGCGTAAAATTATTATTCAATTCATATTCTAATTTTATCATGTGAAAGTATTTAAAAGATATAATTCTCCTTGTACAGAGAATGTAAATATGTTAGCCTATATCATTTCTAGTTAAGGTTCTCTAAAACAAAGTTTGGAGGAGTTAAAGCTTATGTGAGTGATAAGTTAGCTTCAATGATTAGATTTTGTGTGTCAATCAGGTGCCTATATACTGGTCTTTATTAGTTTCCAATAAGTTTCCATTGATTACCTTACTAATAGAAATAGCCTTCCTTCGGGGATTATCGAATCATTAAAAGTATGGTATTGCTTATTACTTTTTCTATTAAAAATTTATTTATCGGAATAATTGAAAAACATAAAATTAGTTAATTATATAACTTCTATTCTTTTTTTTTCTTTTTATGGAGTAGCAGCGTTTATTCATAATAATAATATTTAAGAATCATTAAAATTACTCAATAACGTTTAGTTATTTAAATATAATTAGTTATTATATAATTGGAAATAATAAAATCTATTTTTTCATTTAAGAAAATTATTTATCGTATATTTTCCACTAGTTAATAAAATATACCACGTCCAATTAAATGGTAACATACTGACATTTTTTTAATTTTATTCTCTCCTTTAATACAGCGTATATTTAGTGTAATGTATTTATTTTTAATGATATTATTGATTCAAATAATTTTTGTATTTCTGACTTGGATGATTATTCAACTATTGTTTAATAAACTGTGATTTAAATTTTATCTTTCAACTCAAAAATGACAATATTTGAGAAAATTTTTCCAAAATTCTTTAAGATTTCGATTCCTCATTACGTAATGTATCTCTTATTTTATTACCAAATACTGTATTGCTTTACATCTAGTTCATATCATTTTATATTGACAAGTCGTTATTTCAGACAGATTTCTTTTCCTGCGGTATTTAATTTGAATGCAGACAGTGAAAGAGAAATGGATGAAAACAGATGGAGAGCCATCCTAAAAGAGAACTCAAGATTTATTTTCCCGAAGGCCCATTTCCTCCAGACCGATATCTGTCCTGCGAATAATATCAACACTGCCTTCTCAGCAGTGACAGTGCTTGCCTTCACGCCGATAGTAAACATAATCTTGCTAACTGCTCAATCACTTACCCTCTACGTACATAGGTTGTAAAGGAATTTTTTTATTCATATATTCAGTTTAAATATTTCAATTGTAATTCAAATTGAATGCTGTAATAGGCTTATGATTTCTTTATATTTGTATCTTTTTTATCGTCTATCCAGGATAGAATTATTCTAAAATATATTAAATTTCAATATATCCTGGCTGATTTATTTTCTAATAAAATTTTCACTGTATGGACTAATAAAATTAAAATACAAAAAGGCTGATGTGAGAGGAGAAAAAAAAAACTGGCGTTCATAAAATACTTGTGTTCCATGAAAAATCTCATCATCGAAGGCCTTTTCAGAATCTCAAGTACCTCCACGTCCTATATATCTATTGTTCCGAGATTTTTTTTCCCATTTTTATCCCATTCGACGTCCGATGAAAAACAAAATGCCATTATCAGCGGTTGGGACAGAATAGATATGAGGGAGGTGGATAAGGTATTAATTGAATTAAAAAATCACCACGATGGGCAGGAGATGCCTGTCAAATAGGCGTCACTCAAGGCGAACACATCTCAGGTCGACGCAAACCTCATTAATTTTCGGACAACAGAGCTCCCTCCCCCCCCCCTCTCCTGCATTTGTAATCAATGGCCGAGAGTTCGGACAAAAGGGAGGGAAAAAATTCGAGGGGTGAGGAAGGGGAAATAAAAATACGGACAAAAGTATTGAACAGACATTACCCCCTCCATCTAACCCTTTAGCCCGCACACACGGGGTGGGAGCCTTCGTTATTTTTAATTAATTCCCGCCAATATGGCGCCGTGTGTTTGTGAATTCCCTCTCTCAGGGTTGCGGAGAGAGGAAAAAAAAAGTATCGGGTGTAATTTTTCAGGGGTTTCCTCCGGTCTAAAACCAGTTCCGGATTTGAGGATGGTATTGTTACTAACCTGATCGTTTCACAGTCATCCTTCGGCCCCACTTGATACTATCTGAGATCATTCCTCGAAGGTGAATAGTCATTACTTAAGATTAGAAGTTTGATCACTTAAATATATCTTAAGAGATAGCTAACGAATGATGATGATAGCGGTCTATATGCACTAGAAAATAAGAGCTTCAGAGCAAGACTTACGGTTAAACAATTTTACTTGTCCAACTACTGTTAAGATGTAGGAATTGGGGAAAAATAATTAATTTAAAAAAAAAAGTAAAGTTATAAATCGTTTCAAATAAAACCTAGAAGGATTATATAACCATTAGGTAATGTTGTAGTTACAAAATATAGTAGTACACATTCACCTATAGTGGACATGATTATCGAAAGGTAATAGGGACATTAAAATTGCAGAGGCATTAGTTAAGGAAACACTACTGCCAAAAAATATATCCACATACACTTATATACTTAGTGTTCTTAAGATTTATTTATTCATATAAAAAATCACCTACATTAATGAGAAGCCAAGCCATTCTTCAGAAGTACCTCACCTCATCAAAATTCCACTCAGGAAGCTCTGAGGTCTACTCTCCTCTGACAATTAAGGCACAGACCGTTCAGTGGTTTAGTAGCTAAGTTTGTTACTCGGGAAATATTGACCAATGTGTATTATTCCTGAACTGGGAAATTCAATCTCATGCTATAAATATCTTGCCTATGCACCTTAAATTGTCATTCAACAGGTTTTAAAAAAATATTACATGTGTCAAATGAAAAGAATGGATTGATACAATTGCTTGAAAAAGGACAATCGTGGTCAAATGCACTTTTTTCCGGAGATTAAATTATTAAAATCTTCGACATCCATTTTGTTACTTACGGAAGTTCGCTTTATCTCTCTGACGTTTACCTGTCAACTCATTGCTCATTACTTTGTTAGCAATTTCGTTCATTACTAAACCCTACAAATTGTACATGCCTGTTTTCAACCGCTACTGTTCTATCGCCTGATTTACATTTATCGGGATTACATTACCTTTTTTTTCTCTTAAGTTTAGTTGTATTTTGGATTTAGCGACCTCATTTCTTTCGTATAGAACCCTCTCAGCCGTAAAAATACTGATTCTGGTCGCGCTCCCCTATGAAGCTTGTTAATTTCTGCTTCCCGAGCGCTGATGGTCCGCCATCTGATTTATGAGAACGGGTCCCGGATGGGCTATATTTTCTCTGTGGTGGAACGATCAGTCAGAAATGACTCAATCAATCCAGCCCTGGTCTCCTCCATCCCTCCACTAACTGACTTTTCATAAAAGCATCGTCGTTTTGTGCTTCTGAGTTATGGTCTCCAGTAATGAGCTCGCAGGACGATCTCGGCACTAAAAACTTCAATAATATGACTTACAAAAAACAAACAGAATAATGTTCAAATAAATTTTCTCTTATCGCAGAAGCGCTGTTTAATGCTAAGCTAATTCCATTGTGTAAAATGGTACGCAATTTATTTGGATAGCCTTTGCGAATGTATGTTAAATATTATGTATTTATGGTGAAAGTTAAAAAGAAGCCATTGGAAATACAAATATTCACGAATCTTTAATAATTCTGTTATTTTGAACCAAATTCTCAAATCTAGAAATAAATTAATACAATCGAATAGATCCATCCGTTGCCATGCCATTATTCTAAAATTTATCATAAAAATGGAAATATTTTACATCTCATAATAATTCATATTAATGATTTTTTTTATGTATTGAATATAAAAAGAAATTGTTATAATATGTTTTATGTTGAATTCTAAGTTTGTAATCTAAACTGTTAGACAATAATAGCGTATTAGTCCCAACTACCAGTTTCGACTGTCAGAAAATGTTATAAGCATACGCAGTACAGTTTTCGTGTTCCGAAGATTCCGGTGCAGGCAAACAATCAGACATTTGTTCCGACTAACACAAAAGTTTAGAACCTTTTCTGACGGTCAAAATAGTCCTGAGTCTGAAAAAGTACTGCTTGGACTGTTTTAAACTCGGTATCGTTCAAACATCTGAACTGCAATAAAAAGCTATTAAAAATGAAAGTTGTATTAAGTAGTCAATTATTACTAATACAATTTACAAATCGCCTTAATTGTATTTAAATAAATAAAAATGAAATTTTAAAGAAGAAGATGGTCTAGGCTGCAGTCTAGAAGAAAGAAAAAAATATTAATCAACTACTTTTTTATTTTCTTACCTCATATATGCATTTAAAATGAAATTTGTCCACCTAAAATGAAATCTAACAACTGAACTCTCTACCCACAGTAACTGGCCAATGAGATAACAAAGTTGATAAAATTACTAATTACAGTTCAAGTTGTATAATTAAAAAATTAATTAAACTGATTAAACTTGGAAGAGTCTTTAGGGGCTGCTCCGAAGGGGTAGCTTGAGTATAGTGGGGGGAGGTCCGTTTTGCATATGAGGCGGACTGCTACGTAAACAGAATAGCAAAGTTACTCAGCCAAGATTACGTGTAAGGAAGTTAATGAAGTTTATTAATAAGGCCGTGGATCCTCGAGAGTGGCGCCAAACTTTGCAGCGCCTCTTCCGGTCTCATTACTTGCCAAAACTGACTGATTTCGCCACTCGTTTTGAGAGTGATTGATCCTGCCTAACCAATATGGAGAGAAGCTCAGTGCAGCCCGCAAGTTCACTAAATTAGTTGAGCAGAATGAAACAAGTGTGTACTCCTTATTAAGGTGTTATTTTTGGTTTTAAATAACATTCTTTACCTTAACAAAAAGAAAATCCATCCAATACTTGCAAAGTGAGTCAAAACCTTGTAGAAATGAATAAAAAGCAAACTACGCTTGTATTCTTCACAACTGGTTCCAAGAAAAAATAAATCACCCTAAATTCACAGTTGAAAGTTGGACATTCTACAATCTTTCGTTTTCTACAACTCGTTTCACACATCACTATTCATTTTGCTCTAACTCTAAACAAAGTCGTTATGAGTGATAAACTTTTCGATCTTTCTTTAAAGAAAAAATTGTCTGAAATAAATTGTGATTAATATGTAAAAAAGAAAAAGTGTCGAAGTGTTTGAACAGAGCATGCGTGACTTGTCAATTCATTTTTATATCTTCTTCAGAATCCATTTCTTTAGCTAGAGGATAAACTCTGAAAGAGCCATCCTTATCTAACATGTATCTGCTGTTTTGAATGGTTTCAACTAAAGCTTACTGAAGGTATTCCGATTTCTTAAAAACCAAAATGGTTTCGTAAAATATAAGAAATTTTCTATGCTTCCCAAAGCCAAAAATTAAGATGTGTCTAACAATCGAAACCGGTGATATCCTCACGAACTTTTGTGAATCTGATAATTATAACTTCTAAGGCGACATGAATTTGAGAAAAATTATATCTGAAGTTAGGAAATCCAACAAAAACTGATTACTTTATATTTCCAGTCCTAAAAAGATTATTCCATTCAATACATTCGTATATACGTTGATATATATACTAAATAAAATGAATTTCGATTAACCATCGTATTTATTTATGTTTTCGACTCCTCCTTCTCCTCGGATAATCGTGTTTCTGCTGTATATAAATAAAATAAAGTATAACTCAAGCTTACTTTATTGATTTGTCATTAGCACTTGTACATTTATTTTTTTATAAGCCAGACAGTAGGAACACTGGTTTCGAATATCTCCAAAGGGAATATGATCTAGATTTTTCAAATTATTAAGGATCGATACACTGCTGAACAATTCATAATTGGGCATTATTCATATATAGTCATTATTGACTGTACTAGAGAAGGGGCAGTATTAGGTAGTAGCCAATTGTGTACGTTGAATTTTTCAACAACTATACAATTATCTGATACTATTCTTTCTGCAGAACAAATATAGAACTTCTAAATTTTTAATTCACCACTTTACAATTTTTTTTTCCTAACAACGTTTGGGGAGTGACGTGGACTCACAAGAAAACTTCTAGATTACTTTTCCAAGTATAATTTTATTGATTTTTACATTTGACAGAAAAAAAACACTTAATAAATTGGACTGATGGGTGATTTAGACCAGCGGGTCCCGAACTTTTTTTTCGCCATTCTTAGGCCAATAAAAATTTGCGGCACCTTTGTTGTACTAAAAAAATTGCGGCACAGTTATCCTAGGAGCGGTTGACTATGTAGAAGAAGAAAAAAGAGTACAAAGGAAATGCTGGCATACCTATTGCTATTTTATTTTTGGATTTTTTTAATAAAGAGACATTCGCTTGCACCACCCCTGGCATATGCTTAGACCACCCCGGGATGTCGTTGCACCCAGTTTAGGAACAACTGATCTATACACCATTATATGTATCTTATTATCTGTGCATAGAAGTTTTTTATAACTTGTTGCTTTATGAAACACTGATTGTCCTGTTATTCGGAAATTTGGTGTTATTGACTAACTTGGCATAGTTCCGTATTTGGATGGGATAACGCTAGACGGTTGTTAAGGCATGTTGGAGTAGTATATGCTGTACTCCTTGTTGACACTAGTCTAACAAGTCTTGTACCTTAGGTGTGCGTTGGCTTCCACGTATGTATTCCATATGCTATGTAATCCATATCTAACGCATAAGCAAATAAACTATACTTTATTAGACGACTTAAACAAAACCTTATGGAAATAAGGCAAAGATTCTCTGTTATAATCATTACTAACGTACCATTTCATTGTCTTCAGTTATATGTCCTATGAATTTTTTTTTCCTATCATAACACAAAAAAAAAGCAATCCTTCCCCGCCGGACCCGCCCCGCTAAACCTCCGGAGAGCGAAGGCCTTATATCACTTTTGAAATATTAGCTTAAAACGGGAAGGGGAGACTAAGATAGAGCAATATATTGTTGTTAAAACAGGTTGTTTTTAAAAAATTGGTTTAGGATCGTTATTCCCTCAACTGGAATATATAATATGGAATGTATATATTCCGAAAAAAAAACTAGATTATTTATTTTAATATTCAAATAAAGAAATAATCCGTCAATACACCATGTATCAAATGTAAAGAGAATAAAAAAATATTACTCTTCCTTAATAATTAATCTTGAAACAAGCTAATATATTCAGTTAAGCAAGAACAATAGCAATATAAACAATCATCAATAAAACCATAAAGTCGAAACATTAAACTATAAAACATTCCCTTCAAGGTGTGATGAGGTGGACTTAAATTTAAAAACAAAGTTTTAATCTTTTAATTAACAATGAGGTTCAAAAGAAATTAAATTTGCAAGTAAAAAATAAATTGTAAAATATGCTAATAGATAATGTTGAAGAACAAAAATAGTGGTACAAAAAAATGTATCAATAAATACGAAAAACTTAAAATACTAAATTATAATGAAAAAAACATTTTCTCCCACCGACTCAGATTAAGTCAATTATGTCTCCAAAAAATGAATATCAAACAAAGTTTTATAACATTTTTTTAAAACTAAACTAGCTATAATTCTTTAATTAACAAAAGCGTATATAAACAATACACCATTATTTGTACTTTATTATTCGTATCTTCAAAAAAAGTAGGAATTAAATTCTCAAAATACGCTAGGTTTTTTTAAATTAATATGTTGTTAAAGATGTTTGTTTCTTTACTATTTTATCGTTAATCACATCGATTAGTCTCTGGAAAATAATTTCAATTAATCTAAAATTATCGGTCATAATCCTAGAATTATTCATTATATTGACATAGGATGATCAACATAAATTATCCGACAATCAATAAAACGAGATTAAACATTGATCAAGAAATTGAATTTGATATACTAAAAATAGCCTCTTTATCATAAAGTTAATCCATAACATTTGTGTAATACATTTGTTATTTGAGGGTATAGAAATATTATTTTTAATTTTGAAACATTAGAATAATTTGGCACCAAATAGAGTTATGGTATCTTATCGGCTGGTAAGAATAGTTCTGTTTTGGAAATAAATTTCCTTTTTTTTAGTATATCCAGCTGATAATTAGAATTTTTAAAATCAAATTGAAAGTATTTGTTAGTCGTTTATAGAAATGAAAAAAAATCTCTTCAATTTAACGCTTCTTTTCATTCACCAAAATTAACCTTCCTTCAAGCTCTTCATTCGATCTATTTAATTTACCTAAGCCTAAATAGGTCTTTAAATGAGGAAAAATAATTAAAAGGGGGCGAAATAAAAAGGGTTTGTTAGTATTATATCAAATACATTTTTTTTAAACTTTTTTTTGTATTAATTAGCTGCTAAAGTAATAAGCAAAACTCAATAAACCTTGAAGAAGGATTTATTAAGGATTAATTAGAAGGAAGATTAGAATTAGAACGGTGGGGCTGGTGGATAAGTTAATTTTATGTCAGAGAGATGAGTTCTCCTCCTAGCGCGCGGTTACTCAACCCTAGTCTTGTAGCCTCTTAAATTCTTTATCTTTTATCTCTTTGGTTATATGTTATATTATTCATTATTGTTATTTATCATTGACATCTTGGTTGGTTATATTATGTTTAGTTTTATTGAATATAAATCTATGTACATCGTCTATATTCGTATTATAGTTTAATATTAGTGATTTAAAAATTATTTCATACGTATACATTATTTTTTTCGTTTTTTTCTACGAACATTGTAGATCTTTGGCCACCCGAACCAGAATTTTCCACGCCCTCCTATCTTGAGCTGCTGCTTTCCAGTTTGCTGCATGCAGCTCTTTCGCACCTTTGTTGATTCTGTCTATTCATCTAATCTATGGCCTCCCACGTGGTCTCTTGCCTTCTATACTGGCATCCATTTTTATGTAGAGGCATCCTTATGGATTGCTTCGAGCCATATGTTCCACCCATCCTAACCTCCTTCCCTTAATATCATGAGATATTGACTGACCAAACTCTGCAAGCAGTTCACTGTTAGTTCTTCTCTTCCAGGTGTTAAGGCTCGGATCCCAGATCGAGCTTTTTTGGAAAGTTTTTTTGAAAAGCTCCCAGATTTTTTGGCTTAATATCATATATTTTGTTTAATATCATATAGTTTGTTTCTAACCCCTTTTTCTAGGGCTGGGTTGAACAGCATTGGTGAGAATTACCTTGTCTCAGACCTTTGACTTCATGACTTCAAAGGCTTCGTGTTACTTCTCCTTGTATCAAGACTCTGCATTTAGAATCATTCACCCATCTCAGTTATGATCTTCTAAAGACATTTTCTGTCCACGGTGTCTTAGGCTGCTTTAAAATCGACAAATAATGCGTGCACACCCTTATCTACTACCCATCGTTTTTTGAGTATCTGTTTCAGGATGAACATCTGATCTAGCGTGCTCTTTGCTCTTTCATTTCGTATATATGTGCTAAATTTAAAATAAATGGTCTATTGTCGCTTATTTTTTAAGCAATTAACTGTAAAAATCAAAACTGAAGACATTCTGGGTTAAAAACACAAAAGATAATTCCGGCCATAAATCCTTCAGAAAAGTTTATAAACTATGAATTTATAGATTGTAAGAAGTTATAAAGTTATTTTTCTCAGTACATCACTTATTAATATGAATAAATTCCTTAAAATACAAATCTTATGTAAATCTGAAGATAGAGAAGTAGAAAACACATTGTATTTTCCCCCTTCATTTGCAATATGCAAATCAATTCTCAAGTCAGCCATTAATCAGTTAATACAAATAATATTCCATGGTATCGTATTAAATTACAAAATAAAAGAAATATGAGTCTTGCAATTTAGAAATGAATTCATGTAAAGATTCAATTTATTGTAATTCATTTGCATAGCAACTGGTATATGCTATTGCTGCATAAATACCCTACATCACCTTTCTGACCGAGGAGAAATGTGAACTAATCAGTAATTAAAATATTTTCTCTTGTCTAACGCTTGGCGGGAAATCTAAATAAACCAAAAGCTGGAATTGAAGGGAATTATAAAACTATATGATAATATATAACTACGCATCGAAAGCAGTCAGTTGTGTCACAGTAATGTAAAACACACTGAAATTGATAATTGTAAATAATGTTTATAGTTATTAATCTCAAATTATACACTGTATTTTTTTAATTGTTAGTTAAAGAAATTTTTAGTTATAAAAAACTGTTTTCATTGTATGACACTACTATAGAAACAATAATGCTGTGGATCGTCGCCTCAATATATTTGTCTTATTGACTGATAATCAAGATCCATAAATATATATATATTTCAATTCGGACTGTTAGTTCCTAAAATTAGAGCGTTCAAACTAACAAATTCTTCAGCTTTACATGTTACAGTAATGATAACCAGATATTCTACAGTATTCTAATAAGAGTATTCTTCCAATTCTGGACTATTAAAATATTTCAATTCTAAAAGATATACGATCCCTCTACTTTGCTAGACCTACGGACTGGATACTATGGGATATCTCGTAATAGTTACTACGATAGAAAGTATTTAAGTACCTTTATATTTAGAAATGTTAAGAATTAAGTTAGAAGAAGTGGAACTAGGCTAGCAATCAGCTCCTTGACGGCGATACTTACGCCTTAGTCCCATTTGATTTTGTGCCATTAGTGTGTAGCTCCCTCCGACACCCCGAGTAATTACTCGACTAAACTGGGTTAGGACGCGGCCCTAAAGCCTCACGTGTTCCCCGGGTAAGTAGATTCTCCCGAACCCCGATTCCCCGATCCAGATTACATATATAGGGAGCTTGTAATTAAGGTTTTCCTCCCTCGGTCGTAATTAGTAATTAGCTAGTTATTAATAGGGCGAGGATATTACCTCTCCTATATACTTCATCTCCGACTCAGCCAACACTCTCACCGGCAACATCCAGGCAAAGTCTGGGGGTCCTCCATTACAAACTTATCCAAACTGGCCAGAGTTGAGAAAACATATTTCTACATGGCCGCCATATATTATGAAAAAAAAAATAAGGGATGAAATAAAAGATTTGAAAAATAAGTAAAGAAATAGAAAAAAAAAAAAGAAATTAGAATCTGTTGTAAAAATTAAGAAACAGTAATTTATAGATAAAACAATCATCATACTATTAAATCCAATTTTGAAATAGTTCTTAAAGTGAAAAAAAAATCTAAAGATGTAAGATTATATTCTATAAAATAATAATTAAAGTTATCTATAGTAATGCTGTATGTATGTAGAATATATAATGTATTGTAGAATTGTCAATTTGGCTGTGTATAATTTATTTTTATCAAACTTAAACAGAAGAATGAACGAACCATGCTTTAGACATGACTCATACTACTTTAAATTTGTGTTTTCACTTCTTATAGTATCAACTATAAGGAATTGTTGGGTAAGAATTATAGTTTTTGATTCTAAAAGTGTGAAATACTTATTAATTATTTTTATGTTTCTTTTTTACAGGAAAGTGAAGAGGAGTGCAGTTCACTCGATTCCTGCGGAGAGGGAGGAATGGGAGGCGCACCAGAACAGAGGGGACCGAGTCCGCCGCAATCATGCAATGACCAATCGAAGCAAATTAACGGTACTTGTACTTACTTTCATTATTAATGTTATTCCAATTATTCCTTTTATATTTATTTAATTCAAATAGCCTGACTTTATGATTTACTGGTTCCTCCTCCCATGAAGAGGAAGATTCTGAGTGGCCGTTACTCTAGTATAGTAGTAAAGCGATTACTAAGTACTCGATATTGAGTTCCTTGGGAATTTTGAATGTTTGATTACCACAAAACGTGCCGATGGATCAAAGGAAAGTTAAACCATGGTTTCTATTATATTTACTTAAAGAGTATATACTGGAATTTATTTTTTGCAATGAAGTTCTGTATTGATTTTGTTTCTATGTTGAAAATCTAAAGTGTAGGGTAGTGCCTCTCTGGGATACATCGAAGTAGCGGTATGGAGGATAACCAACCACAACCGTGGAAATTCATAACACCCCAAAGAGATAATTAAACAGATATGTTTCTTTTTTCTTCTCAGTGGGGTTAAAAGAAAAGAATAAAGAAAAAAAAGTTGCTAACATACAGGAGTCTAAATTGGATAAAGGTTAGCGTCAGTTGTTGAAGCCGGTGGTGAGGAAACACGATACTGGGGGTTTTGCAAAGGCTAACACGTGAGTTATGCCGTCCCTTAGGGAGGGAAAAACCAGCTCTGCCAACCCTTATGGTCCTGTTCCATTAAACAAAGTTAGGGTTGGCAGCCCTGTACCAATTACCCTTGAGGTCCTCTGACAGTCGTCACTGCTGCCAACACACCCTTCTATTAATGTACCGCTTTAAAACCCCCACCGTCATTTATTATAAGTATATCTCTGATTTATGACTTAGTCTTTGGGCATTATTAATTTTCTTCTCTTTGGCAATTTCTGTACGTTCGTTTAAGCATATCTCCCACTCTATCTATGCTGGCACAAATAGGTTCTAATATTTAGGCTATTTATCCTGATAAGGACATTTGTAGTTTTTAATTTTAAATAAGAATTATTTGTTTTTGAAATAATACTTTTCGGCAGGTCTCTTAAACCTGAGCTCAGTACCAGGCCTGGGGCAGGCACTTGGGGGACTAGGTTCTGCGGGACCAAGTGGGCCTCCCATCGCCCCCCCAGGCATCATCAACAACCAACTCATCAACACCCCACTCAACCTCAGCCTCAACGCCACCAGTGAGTACAAAAGTAATTTCCTTTATTATTTACATTTTATTTTATAAATGATAGTAAGATCATACAAATGCAAACCAGAAAAAGCACATTAGACATTTACAGCATCATAAATTACAATTAACACAAAATGTCTTCCAATACTATGAATAAATAAATTATTTAAAATTTAATTTTGTCATTAATTACCTTTATCTTCAATTTTATTTATATTATTTCATTGATTTAAAATCACTGAATCATTAAAACTTATGAAATTAGTATACAAAATAAAATATAAATGATTGAAAACTTTAATCTCTAATTAATTTGACACGGGTAAAAAATATAACGATATAAAAATAAGAAAGTTAAAACATTTCTCTCTGAAATAAACGTAATCAATACGCAGACAATGCTCTCAGATTACCATTAACTATACTAGAGGATAGAGGCTAATTAGGAATACAAACAATAAATAATAAAGAAAATGAGCGTCCTGTTAAACAACTCCACCGCCCTCCCCCCTTCTTGTCTCCATTATTTATTCCACGGCATCATTAGGCCTGTCGATACCTCTGAATAATATTCCGGTCATTTATTTATTCTGTATGTCTCACATGAGAATTAATTCTTTGGTTATTCGTTTAAGTTGCAAATAAGGCATAACTTAATATTCCTTAGTGCTCGAAATATAATGAATATAATATGGATTAGAATCAATATTCCTTTAAATCATATCTCCTATCTACCGAAATATAGATTCCAAATGTTTAGGGGAATGGATTGAGAAATGGACGATAATGATGATTATTACTAATTCTGGAAGGAAGAAAAAAATAAAAATAAATAATGGAATCTTAATTAAACTTGAAAACAGAAAAACAAAACTTTAACGGTGACATGTTACTAAGCTCATTCCATCAAACGAGGAATAAATTATTCAATATTTCAGCTCATTTAAATATTCCAATTGGATACCACTTAGTTTAAAACAGGTGGAATATTTATACTCATACTCATTTTCCAATTCCAAGAGCGACCGCCTGAACTATTATCCTTAAAAATTTCGATAAAAGCAAACAAACGTTTTAAATGCTTTGTGGTAAGCCAATACTTTGTTGTGTTGATTGTCTTTCATTTAATAAAGCGTTCTTGTAAAGATATTACCGCAGAAATGGATCTGTTTGTTTATATAAAACAGATGGATCACCAGTTTGTATAGTTATGAGATTCTACAGTATTTTCTATTTTGCTTCATTGCTGTTCGGATAATTTTTTAAATGTCCAATTTACTTTAACAAAGAAAATAACTCAGATCAAAGTATAAAATATTGGATTCTGCTTCAAAGAATGACGTCGAACCCCAGACCCCCTCATCAAAATTGAATGACATATTAAACTTGTAAAGGGTATTTATTTTTTGACAAGCATATTTAGTTATAAGCAAAATGTTAGTCAAACTTCAATAATGCTAGACATTCAGGTCATAACTCAATTCCGCGCTTTCACCATCGCAGATCAAATTTCCTATTGTGTAATCAAAGAGTATTAACAATTTAGCCTCCCGTTCTACACATATTACATCCCTGTTCCCTTTTTGCTATTTTCCCCGTGCATTCCTTTCGTATAAACCAATTGTTCCTTTTTTTTTCTTCTTTTTTTTCAAATTGAATATCGATTCCGTCCATTACTAACGTCAATTAGGCTACTCAATTCGGGACAGGGAAGGTTGCTCTTTTTCAGGAGACAGAAAATTAAAAAAACAGGAAAAAACCAATTAAATTACCGCCCATTTTCCAACACTAATTCAACAAAGGATTTCAATTCCAATTAAGTAATTGCCAGAGTTATTTGCCGTGATGAAAAGGTAAATTAAAACTGACAAAATAGTAATCACTTTTTATAAATCAATTGAGAGAAGCAAAAAAATGAAAAAATTACTTTCTCATATATTCCGCGTGAACGCTATTTATTTTTGTCGTGATAAAAATAACAAACTTTATCCTCAACTTCTTTTTACATAAGATGTTCACAGTAAGATTTATCATAATGTTTATTTATCACTGGCTCAACATTAAAATTGCAAAATTCTTCTAGGACTTGTTTAGTAATTGGTGATTTGACAGAATCCCTCTAAAAAGGTTTTAACTATGCAACTAAACAAAGCTTTTAGTCCACGAAGCCCTTCTCAAATCAAATCTTACTATTGCTTGCAATGAATCAGTCCTTAATCCTTAACGAAAGTTCTTATGCACCAAAAATGAAAATACGTTAATTTGGTCTAAGGTAAGCTTTTTTATTTAATCTTTGTAAAGTTTGAAAAAAAATAAATGTGTTAGAACTTTTTAGACAAAGCTCTTCGTTTCGTTTATAAGTAATTTATTAAGTATTGTTTTGATTGTTCTGAATACATAGTCATTGTTCAAACATTAAACTGAAGTGAAAAAATTAAGCCGGTTATAAAACCGTTGGTCTGTTTGTTTTCTCAGCCACATACTAGTACTTACATATCTTGCACTATTTTTCTACAAGATTTCGATTTTCTTTTTTCAAAAATTATACAAACTTTTATCAAAGACATTACGTCAAGGATTCAACCAAAACCCATCAAAAACTATATGAAAATTATTATACATTTCATTTTCACAATTTAAAAGGACAAATATTTAGTTTAGTAGTTAAATAAGACGAAAGTTCCTTTAAAATAAAGTATAATGACTCAGAGAAATTTACAAAAATCATTTTTTCGATTTTCGATATCACAAAATTTGTAACTTTTTTGCGATCGTTTAACACTATTTCTCGCTCTTAAGATGTTAAAAATGAAATTGAAGTAATATTGATATGCGACAAAGCAGGTAGAAAAATTGTACACAAATGCTAGTAAAATAAAAGATTCTTCCTTAATTATGATTAATTATAGTCATAACATTATGAGATAGTACATAGCTTATACGAAAGGTATAAGGGAGCGAAATTCTGTAATCCTCATGCAAAGTGCCTCCTAGATGGAGAACGAGGTCAGGTCTGATATAATTATCCCTATAGGAAGATTACAAACCCTCCCTTTAATATGGTACATCAGATTTTATTTATGATATACATATTCATTGCTTCGTTTTCTGGTTATTAAAAGTTATAGATTGATTCGAAGCGTGTGACAGCTATGCATAATAAACAACCATTTAATGTGTTCCTGAAGTAAATTTTAGGTTGCTCAGCTATGTATAATGTATTTTTATACAACCGTAACCACTTTCAGTTTGGTTACGGTCATTAATTTACTACAGCTATAAAAAAATGAACTAAGACTCGTATCAATAAATCAAATCCATTTAATTAATAGGTTCCTCACAGAACTCCTTATTAAATTCTAATGAATTATATCATTCAGAAATAAAAATAACATTCCTCAGGTAATACATAATGTCATTGCTCATCGTGAGTAGTGTCACATCCGACGGTTAGTTTTTATTTACTGAGGTTTTCCTATAAACTTTCCTAAAATTATTAGAGTCATTACAAATTAACTTCAGTCTATGGTACAATCTGTGGAATATCTCAAACCAAATAAAAAATAAAGCTTTATCTACACAGATGAGCCACTATTCAAGAAAAGCAACGATGTGTTAAAAGAATTCACTCAGCCACCAACCAATATCTATTTTTAATATATTAAATATTACGTAATTACACCTTAATTAGTTGATTCTGTTACAAGATATGTACTGAATAGTTTTTTTTTAATTAATAACCAAGATTTGGTCATTTAGCTTAATAGTTTTTGCGTTTATATTGCAATTATTTCCCTTTCTCTTAACCCTATCTGATAGTATTCATTCCACAACACATCAAATCCTTCTGTTCATTTATAATTTCGACTAGCAGACCCAACAATGCTTTGCTATTGCTAGATTTGAGGATGAGTATAGATTGTATAAGCACAATTGAAAGTTGTTATTGATCTAATAAAGATTTAAAAAGACGCGTGAAAATGTTCAATTTTGTTCATAACTTTTTTTTTCTACCAGAGAAATCGGGGATTTCAGTAGCTTTTAACCTTTCAACGGCAACACGGAACATTATAAATGTTCATTGTGGACAGAGATTCGAACGATTCCCTTTTATATTTGATTAAACAATCTATAATTAAATATACATGAGTGGGATTGCTTTTCCTAATGCTTCAATACATTTGGAATTTTTAATGATCAGATTTCAGGATTTGATATTAACCTTACAATTCAAGGTCCATAATTGGTTTTAATGCTATCCCGACTGAGCAGATAGGGATCCCTTGAAATAATGTAAAATATTGAAATAAAAAAAATATCATTAGAAAAATAACATATAATAATATAAAAAAGTAACCTGAAAAAAAATAATGTGTGTGTATATATATATATATATATATATATATATATATATACTCTGAAAAGTCACAATCCAGTACTAACTACATTAATGGCATTATTACAACCCGCATCAAAAATCTGGAACTATCTAGTTATAACTAGAATGGAAGAAAAGAACCGTTACTGTATAGTATCTAACTGTTGTTTCTTTTCACGCTTCAAAGAATAATTGATCAAGAAATATTAACAGTTTGAAAAACAACCATATGAGTGAAAATTTCGATTCCGACCTAAAATCTAAGTGCATATACAAATGAAGCATTCAGTCGTAAAACATGGTAACTGTAAAAATAAAAACTTTTACAATTTTAAATTGAATTACAATTTTTTGCCTTCTACCCGAAGTAAGTCACCTGCCATAACCTAATATGAACAACCTAAAAATTGTTTCAATCATTTATTATACAAAGGTATATATTAATATTGTTATATTTTCAATAAAGGAGGTAACAAAAAAAAATTTCAATCATTTATGAAATCAACCTTAAAAAAACTGCAATTCATGAAAAATTCGACCGAACGCCTCAAATATATACTTAAGGAATTAAAGAATAAAAGCCCATGTCTTACTAGACAATCATAGCTACTAAAATCAAAGGAAAATAATTATGTCAGCTGCAAAGTAAATTTCATTAAAATGTATTATTATTAAATATATAAAACATTCTCCTACCTGATACTGTTGAAAGCAAAATATGTGGGTGTAAAATACCACCTTAGTTAAATACCACTTATTAAAAACAAAATACTCATTCTAATCCAAACTTCAACCAGAAAAAAATGAAGGATCTCGATTGTATCTTTTATCTTTTTGAAGGTTAATATGTCTTCAATTCTATTCGGGTCGCGGTTAACACGCGATTATCGTGTAAAATCGGACATTAGTTGTACTTCGAGCAAGCAACTTTGATTCCACTTTAGATTGAAAATTCAATTTTATTAATAAATTTCTAATGAAATAATATTAATAAGAGTTGAGACAGTCCGCTTAAGTACTAACTGCTGCCAACATACGGAAAATAATGAACATTCCAAATTATGTATGAGTCAGTATATACTACTTTAAAATCTACTTTATATATTCGTTTATATATTTTACATAAAATTAATCTCTAGTTTATTATGAATATTAAAGTTAGCCTATAAATATCAATTTAAATATAAAAAGTGAAAAGTGGGTTATACCTAAATTTTCACCATCAAATGGCGCGAATATTCAAATTGACAAGGCTAAGTTACCTGGCTTCCCCTTTTTAATATTAGAATTTCATGTTAGAGATAATTAAAGGATTGTGCTTTGTGTTAGGAAGGTAGGGTAAGCTGTATGGCTTAAAATTATCTCTAGTCAAAAGTTTAGTGTTTTATACTACAGATACATCCATTGATTGATTTTCTAAGAGTTGATATTGTTAAAGTTATTGTTCCTCTCTCCTTGGTCTGGGTTCTAATCAGCTGTGGTAGATAATTATTTGTTCACCCAGCCTCCACAATGTGGGTACTCTTAATTGTGGTAAAATCTGGCAGCTGAAAATTATCCTGACCAAATCACCTCCTAGAACAACTGTTGGTTTAAAAACGATACTTCCTTACCAAGTACTGAACCAAAAATCCTTGATGAGTTATAAGTATTACAGGTTTTCAGTTGGAAAAATATCATTATTATGTTAATAACTTAAATCATAATAATTAATTGGAATTATTTATATTTATATATAAATATATAATATTTATTTTTAGTTTATAGTTAGTACAAAACTACCATTTAAATATGTACGTTAAACTTCAATTAATTTAATTAAATTGTTAACCACCACAATTCTATTTTTTTTTTATTTTCTCAGATAATTTGAATACCAATTTGCTGCCAACTGCTCAGCAAGTACTAACTCCACCACAACCCACTGCTATGCCCCAGCTAATCCTTGCTTCCGGACAAATAATACAAGGCATTCAGGGAGCCCAACTTCTTATACCAACATCACAAGGTAATTAATTAATCAAATAGTTATTAATAATTATAAGTTTATTTAATTTAGAAGTATTTAAAATACATTATTAGTAAGGGGGTGTAAACAATAATGTAGATTTACTATACATCCTGGATTATATACAATTACAAAGTACATTAATCCAATAGTTTTATTAAAAATAATACAATTATAATTAATTTTTTTTATAATTACTCATTCTATAGGAATTGCAACCCAGACAATCTTGACCATCCCAATTAATGCTGTTACAAACAACCAAATGGTCAATATGCCTATGAGTAATGGCCAAGTGATGACAACCACTCTTGCTAATTTAGCTCACCAATATGCTCATACCAATGGTAACATTTTTATCAACACTATAGTATTTATCTTATTAAGTATTTTTGAATATAATATAAATTATTCACTAGAGAAAATACATTCAAATAATATTTAATGGTGCACATTATACTTATTATTCTGTAAATAATTAGTCTATTGTCATTTGCAGTTGGTGGTGGAGTTAATCATAATATTGGACCAAATTTGACGAATACTTTACCACACTTGTTGAATGGTCACAATGCACAACAGCAACATCAGCAGCATTTACTTAATGCTTTCCAGCAGCAGCAAGCCCAACAACAACTTCAGCATCAACAAGCTCAACAGCATCAACAGCAACAGCAAGCTCAGCAACAGCAGCAAGCTCAGCAACAACAGCAAGCTCAGCAACAACAGCAGCAGCAGCAACAGCAGCAAGTTCCACAACAACTATGTCAACAACAGTCACAGAAATCACCACTTGGTCTTAGTCAGTATTCTGTAAGTAGGAAATTAGATGTAAATATTTTTAATAAGAGCAATAGATAATAAATATGAATACATTTTAAATCGATATTCTTTATAGAGTGGAATTCCAAATTGTTCAAAATCTCCACCAATAAATGGGATGAGCAATGGCTCTACAACGAACCCATCATCATCACCACTCAACACAATCAGCCGCTTAGCCGCTAGTAATAGTGATCTGACTATTACAACAAGTTCTGCCAAACCTCAGATACCTCCGTACCAGCATAGTCCCTCACCTTTGGATCTCATGGAAGAATCAAGTAAGTGCTCATACTTTAACAATGATTATTTGTATCAAACTTATATCATATTAGATCAGAGAGTTTATCATTAAAAGGTCTAAGGAGCACGTCATATTTTTATTTAGATCAGCCTATGATATCAGAGAGCAGGGGCAACACAGTTGATGGAATCAACTTGGATGAGATCAAAGAATTTGCAAAAGCTTTTAAGCTGCGACGTCTTTCTTTGGGCCTCACCCAAACTCAAGTTGGTCAAGCACTGAGCATAACAGAAGGGCCAGCTTATAGTCAATCTGCTATTTGCAGGTATAATAATTATTTTATTACTTGTATTTTTTTTTCTTTTGAAACTATCATTTATTGTTTTATTTTTTTATGGTTCTAAATTATAATTTATATAATTTTTTTTTTCTTGTATTAAAAATCTTTTCACAATTAACTTTATAACAATGGTCCAATGTTTTTATTTGAGGCTTTGGCAATATTTTTAAAGTTTGGCCTATTTATACATATTTGATTTTTTGTTGTTTTTTTTTCGTTTTATCTATTTTATCATCTTCAGTTCAACTTGAATAAATTCATAATGTATCTGAGACCTTAAATGTGTGATCTTTTTAATTTATAGTCTTAAATTGTAAATAACTTTTTGACTGATATCATACTATTTTAAATAAGCAGATATTAATTTATTAAAGTATTTAATTTTACTATATTATAGTAAAAAAATTTTTTTTTTCATCAAACCACATAATATTAATTTAAGTATTTGTGTCTCAGTGCCCTGGCAACTCAGATGTACTGTGCCCAACTCGCCTCCCAGCAACAGTCAATGTATGTTATATATTATCATTATGTATTATATTTTATTGTTGTTTTGTATAGTAATCATTAACACTTTCTGTGTGTAAGTGTGTTGTTACGCACCACTTCCATTTAAAATACAAACTAACTACCCCAATCATGCCACACAGGGCTCTGGCGCTGATTTCCAAATTTAATAATCATATAAAAATATACATTTTCATAAATATTCACATATTTGGTGGAGTGCCAGGGTGCTGTGGCTTATAAAATCTGTTCCCTTATTTTCTTCCTTATATTTAAAGTTGCATGAATATAATTGGATGTCTATGTTTTTATTTGATCTGGTAAAAACAATTTTTCTGTGTATTAAAGATATTTATGTCTGAGGAAGTCAGTTAGTTCCTAAAGGTTCTATATGCACTTTTGTTTAGAATGAGATTAAAATTCCAAAAGGATTTTGGGAGCATATTTTATTTTGTTGTTCAATTTAATTCAGAATATTTTAATACTTTTGTTAAATTTATGTTAGTGTTTAAAGAAAAATAAACAGTTCTTACTTTAAAAGAAATTAAATTACAAATATCTGGCAGGAAACACAAAGTAACCACTTCAGGTATACCATCTTATGGAACTGACTTCTACATACATTTTAAAGCTGTTTTAATTTACTTGTTTATGGATATGGGTGTACATCATTCCATTTCTGATTCTGGCTTCATCCATTAAAAATAGTTAACAAAAACCACTCTTTTCATTAAAATTATTTGTGATTATATAACCATACCCTCAATTAAATTTTAATTACTTTACTTTACTTATTTGTAATAAACCAAAATTGCTTTTAATAAGTATCAAAATTTTCCTTAATAGTTTTTTTTTAAATCATTGTTGGATTATTTTGTTTTTAATCCTTAAAACTATCTCAACTTATCTTAATTTTATAGTAAACTTTTAATGGTAGATATATATTGTCATAATTTTTAATATTCAAAATAAATTGGCAGGAAAAGATAGTTGTGGTATACAAAATAAATTAAAATGAAGGTTTTCCCCAGCCAATATTTATTATAACACTGTGTCATGTATCCTTTTTAGAAATAGGTTGAGATTTTTAACTTTATCTCAGCTAACAGAAAAATAATTTTATTCGCAGGTTTGAAAAGCTTGATATAACTCCAAAAAGTGCACAAAAAATCAAACCAGTTCTGGAACAGTGGATGAAGGAAGCTGAAGAGAGGTAATTTACTTAATTTGCCTTTTACTTATGTTAAGTTATTGAAATTATCTTCTTAGCTTCTTATTTTCAATTTTATATTATAATAAAGTTTTATCATGGAATATGGACACCATTATTACATTGGAGTGGTTTTACTTTAAATATTTCATGAAAATATGCTATTTTATATAATGAAACTGAATGAAATGGAAATAAACATTATTAATATTATTTTGTAATTTTTACTTAAAATTCTGTTAAGTTAATTGTAAAATAAATTTTGAGCAGGTATAAGAGTGGTCAAAACCACTTGACTGAATTTATTGGAGTGGAGCCGTCAAAGAAACGAAAAAGGAGAACTTCATTCACACCTCAAGCTCTAGAACTACTTAATGCACATTTTGAAAGAAACACCCATCCATCTGGTAAGTATAAACCAGTAAAAAAATTTTGAGGTACATATAGTTCATTAGATGAATTTTGTTAAAAGTTAATTTAAAACTTAATGAAAAATATTTTACATTTAATCAGTGCATGAAATATAGTTTCTAAAAAGATTACATAACTATTTTTAGTATTATTTTATTACACTGTGCCTCACTTAAGGACAATGAAAATTAATGCAAAAAAATAGTAGATAAGATAAAAACTTTAAATTATTACAACATACTATTGCCACAGTTTTTTATTCAGACTATTAATTTAACATATCATTTAGACTATTTTTTTTTTTTTAAGGAAAGAGAAAAAATTTAATATAATAACCTTTATTGTGATATTATAGTTTAATTTCATACCATAATCACTACCTGTTTAGGTATTATTATAAATTATTTTAGCGGTTCAGCTTCAAATGCAAATACATTGTACATAATCGAGGAATAAATTATTTACCTATCTTATTTTACGGATTATAAAAATTAATAGTATTAATTATAAGTGTGTTATTCAGATATACAATTGAAACTCGATGAGTCGAAGTTGAAGGGAAGTAAATTTTATTTTGAGCTATCAAATTTTTGAGATCTTGGATTTCTTCAATTATCAAGTTTATTTATAATCAATTTCAAGCTACCGAGTTATTAGGAACAAAAACTGTAAACAACCCTTGCTTCATTGTACTAGTTCAAAATTGTAAGAAACTCATTAATTCACAAGATAAACAGTGACAGTTTGATTTTTTATGGTTAGGAATGGGAACATTGCAATAATCTGTCCATGTATATAAATATAAGCATCATTTCGCCAAAAAAAATTGAATTCATAGAAACTTTATAATACGGAATCTCCAGCCCTCAGATTTCAATTTAAGGAGTCAAAGGGTTGATCCTTAACATAATTTTGATTTTGAGTTATAAAGTTTCATATTTCAGTTAAGTAATTAAATTTTATGTATAAATTCATCACAGGTTGTGTGATAAAATATTGAATTTTTTGACTGATCTAGTTTTGACCGTAATTTTGATAATTAACATTTTTATTTATTTAAATCTTGCTAATGTAGTCTTGAAATTCTCAGGTACAGAAATAACAACACTTGCTCACCAGTTAGGATATGAAAGGGAAGTGATCCGAATTTGGTTCTGTAACAAACGACAGGCCCTCAAGAACACTGTCAGGATGATGTCGAAAGGATGCACCTAGCTGCCACCTGCCTGGCCATAAGTAAATTATGGTGTAAAAAGTGAAAATTTTAAATTGTGTTAAAAACATGTAAAAATTATATGTATATTCAGGACTCAATTCTTTGCAATGTGGACATTGATGTGTATGACATTTTACTTGCAAGAGAAAAAAAGAGCTATGCTGCCATAGTGATGGACTCAAAAGAGTGTGAAGTTATACATTTTGTTGATTGTGGCCATATGAAGAGTCCAAGCATTCTTTAATTTAGTATTATGTAAATAATTACATAGATAGTTTTCAGCACCATTTAAGTGCATATTATGCAATGTTGAATTTCACTAATTAAGTCATGTTTCACAAAATGACATAGAGTTATGAATTATTTAGAGATTTCTCACTAAAGCCATTGAGTGTTATTATAGTGATATAAATCTTGTTCCAAAAAAGGTATATGTACATATTTAAGAAAGTATATAATTAAATTGCCAGTATATAATCACATAAATAATTATATTTATTAATATATATTATTTATGATCTCATTATCTAATTATCATATTGCTAATATTGCACCTATACAAGCCTATTCGTCCAAAATGTAAAGGTTCTTTATGTATATATGATCAATTGTACAATATGCATATAAAGGTATTGTATATAATACGGGACCTAAGACTAAAACAGTATTTTGGTTAGGCCTAGTGTAATTTATAATCATCAATTTAAACGAGGAACATTTATTTATTTTTGTGTATATTATTATTGTTAAATATTGATTATAGGATTTATTTGATTTAATTTGTATTTATGTATTATAATGACCACAAGTTACTTGTGATAAAAGACTCATTTATTTAAGTAAATTAAATCTAAAAGTGAGAAGAAAGAAAATTCTAAATTATTATATTGTGATAAAAAAACAAAACAACACTATTAATAACCTATAAGAGGTTTTTGGGTCATTTTTATTGATATAAACAGCTTTAATTCCTGAAATAAATGTCGAAAGTTTGCACATGCTACAGACTTACGTAAATGAGTCACATTGCCATAATATTTAATGTACTACTTCACTAACACCAAACTACGGTAACCAACAACCGTAATAGCCTATTTGTTGTTAGGCCTGTATTATTTAAAACTAAAAACTATTTATTTAGAAAAGTGACAATTCATAATAGAAATATTGTGAATTTGTATTATATATTTTAAACAGTAAGTAGATTATGAATATTTAATAAATTTTATTGTAACCTTATAACTAGTTAACCTATTTTATAAAACCAGATGTACTTTAATTACTTATTGTTCAAGCAAAAAAAATAAAAAAAATATGGTCACTTGTTAAAACTCAGTTGGTATAAAACAATATTAAAGAAAAAAAATTAAGTTCCCTGTCTTTTCTTCATGGTCAAATTGAATTTTAAATAATTTAATTTTAAATCCTCAATGGATGTACACAAACATGATATATTAAATAGTATCTTACAGTTTCCTCTCATTAAACTATCCATATCTAAAAATAATTGAATGATTGTTAGTAAGAAATTTTTCTAGATTTGTGAGAAAATTTTCCCTGTAGATTTGTTGACATAATCTTTTTAACATGATTTTTTAAAAGTAGTTAATTTGTTTATTCAAATCATTATATATTATCGACAAAAGTGTGAAATCATTTAACTGTCAAATGCTAACTATTCAGGAGAGACAAAATATTAAAAAATTAAATTTTCATCATATCCACATGTCTTGTTATAAAAATAGTATGTACTACCCAGTAATATACCATCAAGTAGACAAACATAATAATTAATTGTTCTGCATAAAAAAAAAAAAAAAAAAAAGAAGCAAATTCAGTAATGAAAGAAACTGTGTCATAAACATTTTGGACTTATTTGGTTTACCACTTTTGCTGATGAATAATTAAAACTAATGATTGTTTTTGAATGGATTGGATTTAGAAATAATTTGGTTAAGCCCAACTGGTGTCAAATATTTTATGAACACATTTTTATGTAAATAAATGTATATTATGAGTAAATGAAACCAAAGTTCCTATTAGTTTTTGTAAGGTTAAAACTTTTAAGAACATTGATGTATATTATTGTCAATAGGTATGTCTTTCGGAATCTGCATGCCCACAATTGTCTGTATCTGTTTGATGTTGTAACTAATTGTAGCTTAATATATACTCTCATTTAAGTGTTTAATAAATGAAAATATAGAAGAATGTAGAATATTTAATAACTTCTTGATTTATTTGTTTCTGGCTTCCTTTTTTTTCCCTTTTCCCATATATAATGTTATGTCATGATACAATAACTACAGTTGATTTCAAATTTTTAAGTTATTATACTGTTTAATCTGGATCCTATGTCTAATTAAAATTATTTGACAATAAGAGGATTATTTTATAAAACATTTTCTAGCTATATTGTTTTTTCTACTTCCATTATAATTCAAGCAAACAGTTTTTCAGTAACACTGACTTTTGCATTTAATTTTTATTCATGTATAAATTTCTTAGTTAGTAAGATGTTCTAAGGTACATTTTTTATTTTTTAGATAAAGTTGATGTTTTTAATTTAAAGTTAAACAATCTTAAAGTGGAAATAACTTTGACTAACTCAGGGATAGTTTTATTAATCCTCTAACACAAACAACTGTTATGAAAGATTAACCTCAAAATATTTTTATCCCATTTGTTCAATGATGAAATTGAATAGGGATGGATCAAAACTATCTAGAGTTCTAAGCAGTAAAAATTTTGGAGCTCTAAAAAAACTTTTAAAAAAACAAGAAAATAAATACAAATGAGTTTAACGTAGAGGTCATAAATTCAACATTTCGTTTTTAGATTTGTTCAATCATCATACAGAAGGTTTTTTTGTACTTTTCATTTCTAAAATATTTAAGGAATTATTTTTAGTAAATGATTCTCCTTGGAATTTATATTTAACTTTTAATTAGCATACCCTTTTAGACACCCATTATTATGGCAAATTTCTACAAATTAGAAAATTTTTATACAGAAAAATATCAACCTGATATTCATTTTTGGAATGGTGTATTGGTAAGGTAGAATTAGATATTACTGAATTGAATTTAGGTTTTTTAAACAAATATTTTTGAAAAGTGTACAGTTAAAATAAAAACATAACAAAATTCAATATACATTAAAATGAAAAACTTTTTTTTTTAATTCAGTAATTAATTAGTTGTATTAAAAAGTAACTTTAATTTTACCTGAAAAATATTCCATATGCATTGGTACTACAATGTCAATTTGCCTCTAGGGCACAAATTTCTTTGTATAATCTTTATTGCTAAGTACATGGATCCATATGACTTCAAACTTCAATTTATCTGGTCAACATTTTGTTTATCTGCCTATTCCCATGACCTAAATTTATTATTGGAAGAAGATAGTTGACTGTATGAAGTAGATTGGAGGAAGATAGTCCGGGTGTCTGTGAATAAAGGTTTCAAAATAGTAACAAAAAATTATTTATTGTTATCTTATCAGCCCTGACGAAGCCCTGCAAAGTGGGGTGAAACGTTGGTTAACAATAAATAGTTTTTGTTAATATTTTAAAACCTTTATTCACAGACACCCGGACTATCTTCCTCCAATCTAAATTTATTATCTTAAATTTTTTATTGAACTTATTATATTTGTCTTCACTATTTTCAAAATCAGAGAGTTGTTATATTTTTCACCCTGTTTTATGTAGAACCACATAACAATATTATTCTTGCCAGTATTTTAGCTTGTTCCGTTTTGGAAACAAATTAAGGACAGTTAAATTGAAGTTGTAATAAGGATCTATATACTAAGCAATGCAGATTATCCTGTATATGAATGCATCAAATGTGATCAACTAATCTGTCTCTGTATTAAGTTTTAATACTACTAACACATCGGCTAATAGGCTAATTAATAACAATAAACAAAATAACCTGCCACGGCATCTTCATATCTTATTAAGGGAAAAACGCCAAGCAAGATCGAAGTGCCATAGGCCAGATATCCAACTGACAAAACGTATTACACCAAATTGACTAACAAACTAAAAGTAGAAATCAGAAAATAGAAAATTAAAAATTTAATTATCTTTACTGAAAATCTTACAACTACTGACAAATCATTATGGAGGACCACTAAAAAACTGCTGAATTTCAAAAATTTTAAATCCCACTTCTCACCAAATCCCAAACCTGGACCAGAACTGACACAGAAAAACCACAAACATTCGGACAACACCTCTCTAAAACCTTTATTCCACATCCTGATATCCTTAACCCAATTCATCTTGAATGTATTGAAGCAGAACTAAATATTCCGCTCCAAATGACCCACCCACCTAAAGCATTTCATCCTTCTGAAATATCTAGTATCATTCAAAGATTATCTATCTGCAAAGCTCCTGTATACGACCTAATAACATCCTACATTCTAAAACTTCTTCCTCCGAAAGCCATCCTATTTCTCACTTACATATATAACGCTGTACTCCGTTCCACATATTTTCCTGACCCCTGGAAATTATCTATAGTTAAAATGATCCCCAAACCCTAAAAGCCTCCAGAATACCCATCACCCTATCGCCCTATCTATCTATTACCGATCATGGGCAAAATCCTTAAAAAACTAATTTAGAAACGCCTATACCCCATCCTGGATTTCAATCATATAATCCCTGATCACCAGTTTGGATTCCGAACATCCCACTCTACTATCCAGCAATGTCATCGTGTAGTGGACGTAGTTTCGTCTTCTTTGGAGCACGGAATGTACTGCACGGGAGTCTTTTTCAGTGTAGAACAGGCTTTTGATTGAGTCTGGCACCCAGGACTGCTTTACAAACTCCGTAATTCCTACCTCCTACATACTTTCTCATCATTCGTTCCTTTCTCATTGATAGATTTTTCCAAGTAAATCACAATGGTTCCTATTCATCCATCTATTCTCAGTCCGTTGGTGTTCCTCAAGGTAGTATCCTTGGTCCCATCCTCTACCCCGTCTATACAGCTGACATTCCAACCAATCCTAACACTATCCTCACCATGTATGTCGATGACGCATGTGTGCTCGCTGTTAATAATAACCCATTAATTGTATCCCAAAATCTCCAATCCCATATCACAGCCCTCGAA
>NW_027110400.1:1178355-1217405 GCF_000696795.3 Halyomorpha halys
ATTCCAGATATATTTGTTTATCATATTTGATACATTTATATGCAGTCTTCCTCTGCTTTTTTTAAATTAAAGTTTGACTAATACTTTTTATTTTATAAAATTTACTATCAATGAATATTTTTTTTAGTCAGATTTCTAACTTGAAGATCCATAGCTACTTCTGATTCCACCCTCTGACATGTATTGATGTTTGTATATTTAACAATAGATGTCACCATCTCTGTATCAAATAGTGTCTACCAAAATGCTCTACCTCTAGGAACTCAGAATACATTTGTCTTGAATATTTTATGAATCCAGGAAGTCCATGTACAATGTTGTGGGCAGAAATTTTTCATCGCATCTTTTGGTTGGGTCTTACACTCTAACAGCATGATTAGGCATTTAAGTAACTTGTCTGTAGTAGTGCACTGATAGTAAAACTTGTCTGATTCTCACATTCGTCATCTGTATGTTAATTCAGATCAATTTCTTCAACTTCTGCATTCAAGAATGGCTCTTCTGGTAAATAATCAGGAACCACATCAGTTCAATTGCTCAAACCTGGTTTGTCATTTTTTCTTGGTCTAGATCAGGAGTACCTGAAAATTTTCAGCAAATAAGGGGTCATCTGTACTAAGAACTGTGGAATTTTTGGTGTTATCATTGTTTCTCTGGAAAAAAATAAATAAATAGATATATTAGTTCAGTTCATTAAAAGAACCAATTATTCAAGACACTGTAATTAGTGTAGATAGGAAGTAAAAGAAAGAGATATCTTGAGATATACTGAAGTATAATGAAATCTTTAAGTTATCACAGTACTACCAAAAATGTTCTTTTGTTTTTTGTTTGTTTTGTTTTTTTGTGGTTTTGTATCCTTAACAGAAAACTATATTCAGTAAGATTGAGGATGGCAGATGCCTGGAGGAGTGTAGGAGACAAGACCAGTACTATCAAATCTAGAAGCTAACCAGTCCCCTACAACTCTTATTCAATCACAACACTTAGTTATTGTTTTGTGTAGCAGCTATTTTATTTAATAAACATCCATTATTTTTTAATCTAACTATAGAGTTTTAAAAAAAAGTGATAAAATATAAAACTCATAAGAAATTCATTTTATCACTATTAGCACTGGAGAATTAAATGTGCAATGTGAATATATTTAAAAGCTCAGAAAATGCAACCGTTTATTAAAGTTACTATTGTTTTAACATCAACCATTATGTAATTATAATATTTATAATAACTGTTGTTCCTTTATTATTTAAACTAGCTGGTTTGCAAAACAGGGGCCTCAAGTCAGAGTAAAGGCATATTGGAAGCTAAAGATATTTATTGAGAATTTAAATTGATTTAACCTTTCAATTATTGTTATTATTATTTATTATCTTTTTTATTTTTATTTATTTTTATCAATAACATTCAGCTATTTATATTATAACTTATATAATAAAAGATCATAGGGCTGCCCATAGCTTAGTGGTTAAGACACAGTCTTACCAATTTGATGTCTATTGGCGGTGCCGGTTCGAATCCGGCCTGGGACATTGACTTTTTTCATTGAGTGGCGGTCCCACAAAATGAAGAACTTTGACCCCCAACCAGTGTTAGGCAGTATAAGACTCCAATGGGAGTCTTGGCCGGAAAAAAAAAAAAATAATAAAAAAATAAAAGATCATATTGAGCTTCTCAGGAATTGATATGGGTAGGATAAGGGCCATGGTTTTACAAATGATTATGTTTGGTGTTTATAACTGCAGAGTTTTCTCAGATCATCATGTGTGGCTACCGCAAAAGGAGCTTCAGTGCAGAAGTACTTCCCACCTTCAGATCATAAGCTAGGAGCAAAATGAGTCCTCTCAGACTACTTGATCTCACAGAGCATGTGAGGTTCTGTTCCAAAGTCCAAGAACATAACTAGGACAGTAACCTCTGACAAAATAAAAAAAGAATGTTTTTATGGAGTAACCTCAAGGCAGATTTCGAATGTCATCCAGAAAATCTGATAATTTTCAATTATCAAGAAGTCTCAGCAGTTCCTTGTCAGTAATTCTAACATCAAAATTAGTTTTTTTTTTTTTTTTTTTTTTTTTTTTTTTTAATTTCTCAAGACTTTTCTATATTTCCCTAGTGAATGATGTTAGTTTTTGGAGATCTACTTTTAAATAGAGCAGATTAAAGTGTCCATGTTATGTATGATCGGATGAAAACAGAATAGTTATGCATATACATAAATAAATTATGATCACCGTATGTAAAAAAAAATCCTGAAATAACAAACACAAGTTTTTTTTTTCTAAGCTCTATCATGATATATCTAAAAATAGAAAAATTAAGAGTTAGGTTAGATTAATAAACTAGTCCCAGACTTGATGTCCATGCTGAGGAAATTCAATTCATGGTATGAGGATTAATTCTATAAGTTCAGAAATTTATTTTTCTCATGAATACCATTATTCTCCCCTTGAAGTTGTCTGTACTCTATAAATTACACAATACCCAATTAGTTTTATTGAAAACATAAAATCAGAACAGGTTGTAAAGTTGTTTTGCTTTTGTTATATCTTCTGAATATTTATTCTTTAATGTTTTTTTTATTATGAATTTACATCTCTTGATAATTATAATACTTCATCTAGATCTTTTATAATAGGGCATTTATTAAGATTAATTCTGACTCTAGGTACGTTTAGAATACAACTTTTTCCCTCTAATGGATATGGTACAATGCTAAAGGAAAAAGCTAAGTGTCTACAACAACATCTTTTATTTAGGACGAAACATTAATAAGATAATAAGTTAAGAACATCTTAATTAATAAGAAGATGATTAATAATCATATTGGTTATTTTGTTTTAAAATAAAAATATTTAATAACATTAAAATAAATATTTTGGCAAGATTTGTAACTTCATTCTAAACTTGAAATTCCCTCCCATAGAAGTTCCCGAATGACTCACTTGGATGCGCATGAAGCGCTAACAGTTTGGCTTTCGAGGTTTCAGGTTTTCTAGATGTAATCTTGTTGAAGTGACAGTTGTTTAACACATCTAACAGGGTGTGGAAAAGGAACAAATCAATTTATAATCCATTTTCCTTCTCATTGTATATATTTTTTTAATTTTCCCTAAGTATACTGGTAAGTTTTATTTTGTTTTGGTGAACATATTTTAATGTTTTAGAACTAATTTATGGTGTTAATGAGATACTTATAAGTTGCTTACATGTATAATAACCTCTCTAAGTTTTTTACTATTCTCAGTTTCTTTAATCATTAGTGCCAACTATACACTTGTTTATTACTAAGCAATAACCTCCAAGTGTGGGAGTTAGGTGACCTAGACAATTAAATAACAATAGTACTCTTGAGGAGTTTCCCAACAAGTGATTCATGCATTAAGGTTTGTGGGGTAATATTATTTGTTTGTGTGTTCAAGTTTTTTCAAGATGTCGAAAAAGCCAGCACCACAGCCTGCTCTGCATAAGGTTATTATGGTTGGTAGCGGAGGAGTTGGAAAATCAGCTTTGACCCTTCAATTTATGTATGATGAGGTTAGTAAACATGCAATAGTATATAAAGTAATTAAACTAAAATGCCATGTCTATTGATTTGTTGATGCAAAGAACCTACTTTCTGCCCAAAGTGAGTTGTGAACATGCCTCACTTGTTAAATGAACTGTTAAATTCATTTTCATGGTCTCATCACTTTCTTTTTTCTTAGGGTAATGCTCTGGGAATTTATTTAAATCAATGAATACTGTTGGATTTTTCTTATCTATTATGGTTTTCAGCTTGAAATCTTATTGAAAGGAAATTTTAAATAAAATTGATTAAATATCGCCATATCACTTGGTATAATATAAATTACTAAGTACCTCTATATAATTTTTTTTTTCTTCTGAAACATGCCCTTTTTTTTTCATTCATTACAGAAAGGTTACATATGCCGAATAGTAAATTTTAATTTAATTATTTTATTACTATTACCTAGAAAAATAGGATTAAGATATTTTTCCTTTTTTATTGTTTGGAATGTACAACAATTTTATTAATACTTTTGTGTTAAAAAATTAATTTATAAAGGACTATGGGAGAAATGCCAAATATTTGTTGTGAAGATTAAATTACATACTTGATCACTTATTTGAAATTGAATAACATTGTATTTTAAAATATATATATATATTTTAAAAATGATGATGATTCAACGATTAAAGCTTCTGATCTCATTGTTATGAATCATCTACATTGTTTACCTTCTGGTGAATCAACTGTTATCATTTTTTGGAATTGATAACTGATATTAGTATTAATGAGCTTTCAATAAGTCCTCTATTTGTCCCAAAACATTGTTAGTTTAATTTGTTTCATTATTTATTAAGTAAAATATATCTGCTGGTATTCACTGTGCAATGCTATAATCATTAATTTTTCAGAAGTCATTTGAAGATTCTATCGGATTAAATTTCTAAAAGGATTGGCTAACTGTTTTATTTGAATGTCAGTTTTAATTTATTTTTCAGTAAGCTCTTCATTATTTTGTAATATGTTTCCAAATATGCTACTAATTTAATCAATCAAAATTTTATGAATAGTTTTTTTACAAAATAATTTTCTTAAAAAGTAATAAGTTATTATTATTATCATCAATGATTTATGGCACAAGCTTCCTTTGAAACTATTATCATGGACTGGTGTATTAGAATACATTTTTAAAAAGATTAATAGAATTAGATAATTAAGCTAATGATGAATTAAAATATGGATCCTTGTATTAGGATTCTTCCTTAGAGTCAATTGTTATATTATTGAATTAAATAGGAATGTTTGTTATATATCTATAGAAATAAAAGTCTAAAAAATGTTTTAATTACTTCTGTATCTTTTAGCTGAACATGAAATTGGCCCGAATTAATAAAATCTATAAATCTTGAAATTATTATTACTGCAATTATCATTATGCTTAATTTATTATTGACATATGAATGTTTTTCTCCTAACCTAATTCTAGTTATGTCCACAAATTTATATTATTAAACAATTAATGTGACATATTTTTTAAATTTCAGTTCGTGGAAGATTATGAACCAACTAAAGCAGATTCTTACAGAAAAAAGGTTGTACTTGATGGAGAAGAAGTGCAAATAGATATTCTTGATACTGCTGGTCAAGAAGATTATGCTGCTATCAGGTAATAAATATTTCCAAGTGAATTCATTCAAATAATCACCACTTCTACCTTTTTGTTTCTAATAAATAGAACTTCACCTCTACCAGGATTCATATTATTGATCATACATAATTATATATTATTCTATATTTTAGATGTCAAAATTATAAATGAAATAAAAAATAGTTTATTATTCTGGGATTAGGTCCCTTTAGAACAATTACAAAGGCAATTTCAATTTTATGATAACATTTATTGGCCATAAAACAGTGTGGCCACACTTAATTATAACTTATATACAGAGAGAAAAAAAATAGATTCATTAAAAAACTAACTGACTGAGTAAAAACAAAACAAAAAGTTAATTACAAAATATCTGTACTATTATAATAGTGGGTCAGATTGGTGAAGCAAAAGGTAGTGAAATGTAAGGGATTTAAACGAGGAAAGGGTTGGCACATAAAGTATGTTAAAGGAAATTCTAGGGGGAGAGAAGGAGGTATGTTCCAGAGATATGCAGCTCGGGTAAAAAACGATTTATCAAACACAGCAGTTTGGTGGGGTGGAGGGTAGATGTCAGATAAACAGGACATGGTAGTATGGGATTGGACAGAGAATTTGAATTGCAGGTTTTCTAGGATATAGGAGAGGCGTTGAGTACCAATTGTATGATTCAATCACTACTTATTTCTTTTTCACCTTGCTCACAATGAAACTTGTCTCTGTGAAGGAAACCAGGTTCATCAGACGTGAATGGCCACTTCCAGAAAAACAAATATAAAATATAATGTAATAAATATAAATATAATAATATATAAAAATATCCAGAAAATAATTATCCTATAATCAGATTAAAAATTACTCTAAAGATTTTGAACAGTGATAAGGTTGTCAAGATAGTACCAGATTGTATTACTGCCTTTCAAAGAGCTAAATGGAAGAAAATATGTTATCTTACAAACATAAAAACCTGAGATAAATTTAATTTAATGTTTTTTTACTCCTATTCTAGACTGGAAAATGCAATTTTTAACTTTTGAATTCTATCAAAATTTAAGATTTTAATTTAAATTTACATTTTATCTAGAATATAGGGTATATAAAGGGTATTTAAAATATCCTTCCATGAAAAAATCAGTAGGTAAAGAGGGGTGAATGAATTTTTATTCAATTCAACGATATATTCTTTATCATCATTTTTCTTTTTATTACTTATTTAAGTATAGTTGTACTGATATATTTCCTATTCTTAATAACTACATTTATATTCCTATTCATTGTAGTTGGAAAGAGTATTTTATTTAAAAATAAATACAATTAAATAGATAAATAAAATTATTTATCAGATAGTTTCATATTTCTGTAATATTTTTCATGAAAATACTTTTAGTCAGTTACATAATTTCAACTGATTGTTCTTGTATAATTTCAGGGACAACTATTTTCGAAGCGGAGAAGGATTTCTTTGTGTTTTCTCAATCACAGAAGAAGAAAGTTTTCAGGCAACTCAAGATTTTAGGTTACTATTTATTACTTGTTAAAAATATTTGTATGATGAATAGTTTAAATATATCGAGTACTTTTTATTTTTCCTTAGTTATGAAGTAATATTTACAAAATATCAAGGTTAGTACTTCATGATCATTAGGAAACAGAATGGTTATTCGTCTTCCATTTTTTTTTATATAGAGATTGAGTCTGATTCATCTTAGCATAAAAAGAGTCCAGTCATTGTTTATGTTTTTTATCTTAATATTTTTTTAACAGTTATGAAATGTAATATAAAGGTATAAAATAATGATAGTATTAATTATGCCTTTGTTTGTGGGTGTTTTTTTTTTTTTTTAAAGATTGATAAATATTATCATAGAACCCTAACTTTAAATCATAATTATGATCATTTATGTCATAATTTAAAAATTGAAAATGTAAGTGCTTAATATATCTGCTGTTGTAATCTTTGGACTGTCCTCTCCTTCCATTACAGCTCGTTTCATACCTAAAGAATTTTTTCAGATTGGACCAAAATTTTGGCATACAATAAACATCTTTACTGTTGGTTTTATATTGAAATTTTTTATCATTCTTACTCATTCAAAACATTTTTTTGTCAATTGTTTTCTCACTTCTATTTAACCTCTTAGTGAGCAGTGGCCCTACTTATTCCACCTATATACCAGTAAGAATTTTCAGTTTAAAACAGTTTGGTTAATATTCCTCTACATGGCAGAAGGTATAGAAAAATATATTTAAAGGTTTAGAATAAATAGCTAGCCAAACTTTACTTTAGTATTTATTTAGACTAATTCGACCATTGCTCATCTGAAATACCATTATTAGTGATGAATATGAATATGATAGTAGATAATTGTTTTCAGTGTATCCATTTATTGATAGTTTTTCTCTAACAAGCAATTTAAATATTTTGTTTTATGATTGTATTTAGAGAGCAAATTCTACGAGTGAAAAATGATGAAAACATTCCCTTTCTTCTTGTTGGTAATAAAGGAGATTTGGATGAAAAAAGGAAGGTTACATTAGCTGAAGCACAAGGGAGAGCTCAGGAATGGGGTGTTCCATATGTCGAAACCTCTGCCAAAACTAGGGAGAACGTTGATAAGGTAAAATGTTACTTTTATAAAATTAAATTCTAAATATAGTTGCTGTAGTCTACAACTTCATTCAGGTAGTCTTCAATTAATCAGGACATTTTATTTAGTACAAGTAGTTCATATTCATTGAATGCCACAGAAAGTTGGAAGTTAGAGATTGTCTTTTAATTCTGTTCTTGAAGTTCTTTTGAGTACCCAATATTTTTTGTTGGGTTAAAATTTTTCTATAATTGAGTAATTTTCCAGTGATTTGAAAAAATTATAACTAAATCTGAGTGAGTGGTATCTGTATATCACTCAGCCCCAAAAAAAGAGATAAAATTCAAAAATACAGTATTTGAAAAACATTAACTTATAAATAATATACGCCTATATCCAATCCTTGACTCATATCATGTTATTCCTGACCACCAGTTTGGTCTACCATACAACAGAGTCATCTAGTGGTTGATGTCATATCTTCCGTATTGGAGCACGGAATGTACTGCACGGGAGTGTTCCTCGATATTTAACAAGCTTTTGATCGAGTCTGGCATCCAGGTCTGCTCTATAAATTTCGTCAATTCCTACCCCCTACATATTTCCTTATAATCCGCTCCTTCCTCTCTGATAGAACCTTTAAAGTAAATCATAACCTAGCCTACTCATCCCTCTTTTCTCAGTCCGCCGGTATTCCTCAAGGTAGTATCTTAGGTCCCATTCTTTGTACAGTTTATACAGCTGAAATCCCAACCCACCCTAACACAGTCCTAACAACATACTGATGACACATGTGTACTGTCTGTAAACAACGACCGAACTAATGCATCACAAACACTACAGACACACATAACATCTATTGAAGAATGGTGTAAAAACTGGAGAATCAAAATAAATCCTGACAAATCCCACCAGATCACCTTTACTCTCCGTCGTAAACCTCTACCCTCCTGTCCTACAGTATCCTTTCTAAATACTCCACTAACGCCTGTTGAACAGATTCAATACTTAGGACTCCATCTTGACAAGAGACTTACTTGGAATCCACACACAAGACTAAAATAAGAAACTGCTCATAGATTCCGATTGCTACAACACTTACTTGACAAACGCTCTAACCTTCCCATTCACTACAAAAAATTAGTATACACTATGATAATCAGACCAATTTGGACATATGGAATAGAGCTCTGGGGCTCTACCAAACCATCAAATTCCTCTCGCATTCAATCCTTACAATCCAAAATCCTTATCCACAAAGACCTTAACATCCCATTCATTGCAGATTTGGCCCAAAACAGATATGTGTCTTGTCATTCCAAACTCCTTACCCATCCTAACTCATTAATTCTTAATCTTTCATCCTTAACATCCCCTGATAATCCTCCAAGGCTTCTGAAAAGAAGATGGCCACGGGACCTTCTAATTTAAATTAATGCTTGAAGTACCACCGATGGGTGGTTCCTTCCCAAGATTTTCAAGTGTAAATGAAACATACAACATATTTACTTATTTTATTTATTATTTGTACAGTTGTAAATCACATTAAATAAATAAATAAAAATAATAATAATATAGAACATATTGAAAGATTCATAATCCAAATTAAAATATACTGATTTTGTCATTCTTTTAAATGAGTGGATATAGTCTTCCAGGAGATTATAGCTTCTGAATTTCTCAAGCCCCCACAACTATACAATCGTCACTTGTAGATTTACAATAAGGCTGGGTTTTAAAAATAAATATTTCATATCAAATAATACGAAAACTATACATGTCTTGAAAGATTGTTTTTTATATTTACTACCAAATGAAACAAAAACTATTTAAATTGGACCAGTATTAGCAAAGTTCTAGTATATTGTTCTCAGTAACCCTGATTATTTACTTAATTATTATGTGATTATTTATGTAACCTCACATAGAAACCCGTTATCTTTGTATTCATCCACACTGTTATATGAAGCTGAAGAGTTTTTTTTATCATGCTAATTTCACTAACTGCCAGTCTGATTTAAAAAAATACTTATTCAATTGGTTAAAAAAATATATTGTTTTCAAATTACTCAAAATCCATACATCTTCTGGAATATCAAAGATGCTCTTTTGAAATAAAAAATCATCTAAATTGGACTAGTATTAGCCAAAATACAGCATATTGGGCATTTGAATTATCTTTGTATAGCCATCTAACTGAACTAAAGATTATTTATGTTTTATTTTTGTCTGATTGATCCTTTAGTTTTGTGCACAAATTTCAGATGTTTTTCAGTTAATCAGATAATACACTTGATCTGTGTGTGAAACAGGTATTTTTAATCCAATTTAAATCTGGGTGAAATCACAAGGTGGAAAGGCTTGTTAAAACTTATGTGGTAGTAGAAATAGTGATGATTTTGAAATAATTCATCATTGCGATGGGTATTATGTTTTAATTGGTGAAAAATTGTAAGTACTTGGGGGCCTACAATATCTAAAAGAAATGAATACGAAATCTTTGTCATTTTTCTATCATAAAAATTACTCAGCTTCAGCCTAGTCAAGTAAGTTTCTACTGTCAACAGTATTTTTGCATAACTACTGTTCTTTCTATTGTTTCTTTCAGATGCTAAACATATCTGCTTCTATTTAGGGAAGAATGTTAGTTTAAGAATTTAAAAATAAAATATAATATTTCTTAGAATGTTTAGACAATTTTGATGAGGTTCGATAAAGAAAGCTATGTTGCATTGTTTTTATTGTTCTGGTAAGGAAAGGCTTCTCATGAAGGAGATAGTCTGGGGTGTATATATAGAATATTTGATAAGAACTATCTAAAACTGGAATTGAACTACTGGTACTGGTATTAGGTAGGGGAACAAGTCTGGCAAGTGGGCCTAGTGGTTCTTTTGCCAACCCCTGATGGCTATCTGAGCTGCTGCCACGTACTAACTAAAGTGGGAGTGTCAAGATTCATTCTTCGGGACCGCCGAAAAATGGATGTTAGCTGCCCCAGCTGGAAATCAAACCCACAACATTCCAAACCGAGCACAATGGGACCTGCGTCCCAACCCGCGCGGCCATCACATCCCGGAATTGAACTATATAAAATAGTTAATAACTATTTTTGTCCCATTTTGACTACACTCCCTACTATCTCCTTCATAATCAGTTACAGTCAATCATTTTTATATATAATAAAGACTTCTTACTCCACTTTTCTTTTATTATATTAAAGCTTTAGAATACATGTTTCTGCTTTACTTTGATAATCCTATAACTTAAAAAATAATTTTTTTAAAATTTTGTATTGGACATATTGCAAAGATTTCACCATAGACTTAGGTTATTAGGTTACTTTTGAATAAGAAGGGTAACTTAGGGAGAGTCTGAAAGGGGGTCCTCATTTGAGAAAGAAACTCTAAGCCACTGTCTTTGCAATATGCCCAATACAAAATAAAATATTTGTTAGTCAAGTTGTGCCACTATCAAAGATATGCTTATTACAATGATAGATCTTTGGTTGATTGAAGACAATTTCTGTGTATAAATTAATGCTGTGCCTAAGCTGTCTGGTGTAAGTACTTACTTTGTTTTTATACTGATCGAGTTTTCTGTTTTATAGGTTTTTTTTGATTTGATGAGGGAGATTCGTTCAAGGAAGATGGAAGACAATAAAATGAGTAATGGTCGTGGAAAAGACAGATGTAAAAGAAAGAAACTCAAATGTACAATTTTGTAGAGAGAACTTCTGTCTTCCTTTTTGTACTGAAAGAAGGATTCAAGTTGAAATTATGGTTAAAACAGTGGATCTCCAAGTATTACACTATTTATACACAATTATAGAAGAAAAAAAATGTTTAATACAGGTTAAATGATAAAAAAAAAAGAAAAGAACAAAAAAATTGGGAAGTAAAGCAAAGGCTTGGCTGTTCACTGCACTGCCATTGGGAAAATAAAACATTTAAAAAATGTATAAGTACATCATTATTATTTTGTTTGTCAGATTGTTTACAAAAGCCTAAAAGGCTTCTGTGTTATGATAGATGTATGGATAGCTTGAATGGAGTTAAGATAAAATTAAAAGACAGCCATTTTTAAACTGCCATGCAATCATTCCATACACATCTTGCTATAATGACATAATCATCTGAAAAAAGTTTTAAAAAAAGAAAGCTAATGTGCCTGTTTTTTTATAAATATATATATGGGTCATTGTTAATCAATTGCCGAACATGTTTATTACAAAATGAGTACATGACTGACAATTGTGTGCAAAGTGTAAATTGTATTTATTTATATCGGATATTTACACTTAAATTTAAATTTTCCTTCATAATAATTTATATTATTCTATATATCTGACCTTTGTTGTTAATTTTTATTTATTTTTCTTTTAATATATTCTGTATATATTATGCAAAATGCATTAAGAAGCTCTTAATTTGGATGAAGTAGTACATCACAAAATAAATTTATTTGTTATTAGGAAATAAACTAACAAATTTTAATGTTTTACAATCTCTATTTTTATTGGCTCAGAATATTTTGAAGGTGCCAAATCTTATCCAGATATATATTTATTTCAGCACGCCAACTTAGGTATTTTTTGGTTTGTTTATCATTATGGCATTTTTTCCTGAAACGACCAAGCTTATTAACCTGTATGCCATTGTTTAGAAAGGTGTATAATGAAGAATTCTTGTTATATAAATTATTTATCTCAATTATAAGTGCCAGAAAAAATTGCTTTTATATTATGTATTACATGACATATGTTTAAACATGTGATCAAAATTATCATGTATCAATGATATTAAAAATGAAATCTTAGGTTATTTATAAAATTATAAGTTATTTATTAAAATAATACTGTGCTTGCTGAAAATTGTGCTTTTGACTGTATCTCTATTAATACAATTTATTTTCGAATTGAACAAGATTTGAGCCCGAAATCTTATTATTTGAACATATTGAAAATTGTAATATTTCATAACCTTTATATCATTGAAAAACTGTGCTTCTTCAATATAAATTATTATTAATATGTTTTTAGAATTTCATTATTTATTTACTTTTATTTTTTTTCCTTTTTGTACTTAATTTAATCATTGTTTTAGAAATAAGAACTATGTTGTCATGGTGATGATGATTATAATTAACATATTTTTTTTTTTTAAATTAAGTCAGTTCTGTTTGATAAGTTGGTTAGATTATGATTGGCTTGGTTACTAAATCGATGAATCTATTTAAAGTACAGAAAACTCCTGTAAACAGGTAAATCATTTCAATAATAAATGAAATATGGTCTGGGTGGAGCAAAAAAAAAAAAAAAAAAGTGATAACTATTTTAATCGAGCCAACATTTGGCCCCACGTTGCAGGGCTTTTTTGACAGAAGTCAAAGTCAGAGTCTTTAACATCTTTGAAAAAATCTTATCATGTTTTGTACCTGAAATAAAATGGAAAAAGTATTTCAGTTTAAATACATTTCAATTAGAGCCAGTTATGAGTTATCCCTCACTGACATTAGCATTTGCATTTGTTTATTTAAAGATAAATTTTAATTTGTTTATTTCATCATCAGTCTCTTAATTATATTGACTTACCTTATTACTATTTTGTAATGATGACTAACATTTCGAGTTACAGAAGATTCCTAAAAACATGCTGTTTTAAAAAATAGGTAGTATTTAATGAAATGATTGATTTCAATAACTATTGTTGAATTATGAATATGTTTATTTGTTAGAATTAATCGAATTATGTTTTTAGGAGATCAGAGATGATTTGTTGCCACTTTTGTCTAACTGAAGTTTTTCCTATATTATCCTCCAGTCATTTGTAACGGAGTGATGATATACAGGGATCTTTTTTTAAAGAATAAATTTCCTGAAATTCATGGGCTGATCACTGAAACTCTCTCTGATTTTTTTTTATAATGGTGTCATTTCATCAGTTAAAAAGAGGACGTGAATAACAAATTAATATTTTCTTTTAAAATTAAAATACATCAGTGTTATTCAGAACCATTTATAAATATTATTTATTTGTTCAATTGAATTGTTTATTTTTGAAAATTCGTAAGTCTAAAATTACTAATATACTTTTTTTTTTTTTTTTGCAAAATTTGTTTTCTGATGGAAGAACTCATTTGTATTATTATTTTTAAAAAAATTATGAAATAGATCAGAATTTGTAAGAATTCTAAGAAGTGTTGAGATTTTTTCTGGATTATTCAAATCCTATTTTTGGTGTCTTTTCTAAAATAAAGTCCAATTGCTAATTTCATAATTGAACACTCCTGAAGTAGGTGCACATATTGCTAGATTCTGGAAGCCATTCACTTTTTATTGTGAGTCAAATTTATTTAGTCTTATTTATGTTTGAAGACTTGCTTTCCCCAACTAAATGCTGCCCAATATAAATTTGAAAGATAGAATGGTTTCATTTACTAGATAAGCAGAGATTTCTTTAATGGATTAATTTTGAACTTTTGCAGCAGTTTAACTGAATTCTAGTAATAATTGATTTTGAAATGAAGTCCAGAAAAACCTTTACTATTTTCTATAATTGCCTATATTAATACATATGTTTTTCTAAACTATTATCATCTACTTTGAAGCCATTATGTATCTCAGTTACATTTATCTGAAAATACTAAATTGAAGAAGAAATCTATCAGCATTTTATCTGTGTTGGTGGATTAGATCTTTTTCATTAATTATACTGTTACCTTCTCTGGTCACCTGTTAAGCCAGCTAATTAAAATATTTGATTTTAAAGGCATTTTAAAAATGCCTTAGAAATAACAAGAAAATAGCATTTTTTCACTTTGTATAACAGATTTATTTTTTCATATGTTGTTTGGAATCATATCAGTCCATTTATTTAACTATATTTTGTGTTGTAAAACTAATTAGTGTCAATGACTATTCTAGTAAAACAGCAAAAATTCATTAATACCGAATATGGAATTTACCCTTTTTACAAAATATCAGTATCACAGGCTTAATATACTACCCTGAGTATATTTACACACTTCAACCTCTGCAAAATATAAAGGTTCTGTAAAAAAATTAATATATAGAAAAATTCAAATTTTTTTTCAACTTCCATACTTATACTTATGGAGACTGAATTTTCGTTCAGTTGCATCTTTTATTCCCTAGCTGAAAAATTCCTGAAATCACGACTGAAATTGGAATCATGGAAGAGATATTCAAATAACACTTATTTTATATTTCCACAACTTTGCACGTTTTGAATTTTTTTTTTTACAAATTTGCACATTTCACTCTTTTTTGGCTAAATGTTTATTTTTGTTATAAAAAATCTAATGCTTGAACTAAATTTCTCATATGATACACACATAGTTGTATGTATGTCAATATTTGTTTTCCTTATTTAATTAATAGTTTAAAATCAACAAATTTGAGGTAAAGCAATGCATTGATAAGCACATGAAGAATTTATTTCAACCTTAAAAAAAACAAGTGACAAATGTTTTTGGGAATATTATTAACCAATGGTTTCACGTAAATATCGAAAAGTCCCTCTAGAAAAAGCATGTTATACAGAATGTTAAATGTTATTGCTGTTAACTTGGATTCCCAGTCCATCTCTAGCTCTTAATTCTTTACTCTGACTTTGTTGTGACTAGTGTTAATTTAACTTTTTTTTGTACATATATATTATTATGTTATATTTCCCATAAATGTTATTTTAAACAAAAATTCAATTTGAATATACCTATACATTTTTAACCAAACTTAAAAAGTTTTTTCTACATTTACTTAGTTTTTTGGTTAATGGTATATATAAATGCACAATTGAAAAGCTAAGTGGAAGAACAGATTATCTAAAATATTAGGGAAAATTAAAAAACAGGAATATTTTTAGTATTTAAATGTGCAATGTAATATTCTGCCTATAAATTGATGCCTTCATAAATAGTATTACATTAAGATTATATTGGCTGAACCAATCAGTCATATTATTTACAATGAAAATTATCAGCATTGTAATTTAAAAAGTGTAATCAGCAAACTTTAAAGAATATTTGAATTACTTCTAGGGACTATAAACTTATTGGACTGGTCTTAATTTAAAAAAAAAAAAAAACTAGTTTCAGAAACAATTAAAAATATACATAAATAATTTTGTTGACTCTAGAACAGTTATACTCCTCTTAATAAGAAATAATATATTATGGATTTTTCTGTAGTAATAGATAGTCATTAATTGCCTTTGCCAAAGATTATTAGAAACATTGTTCAAGAATTTTCTTCTTATTTTTAGTTTCTAAAATCAATTCATGGGTTCTTTGGCTTTACTAGCTTATAACTTCTAATCGATATTATATCAATTAGAATATGATAGCCGAAATGTTGGACTTTTGAGGAAATAAAGAATGTTTTGAGACCTTAATTTGGATACAATTGATTTTATTTAAACAATTCTTATTTTTATTGATTTATTTTAATTTTTTATAATTGTCTAGTAAGTATCACATTGTACTTAGTTAAAGTGGTCTTTTGCACGAGATTATACCATTCTCTGGAGACTTCACTAGTTTAGTTTCCTTTAAATTTAATGTCATCAATGTTATCATTGGTTTTGTAGCTTGATTTTGATTTTTCATTACTATTAAAATTAAGATTAAAATTGTTTCATAGGAGTTTGCACACAAGTTGCTACCTTTGTATGGAACCTGGTGCTTCAAAAAATGTTGATAATACAAAAGCAGGTAAAAAGCACAGACTTGTTCCAGAGTGTGCAATGAAAGTAATCAAACCAGTCATCAAATTTGATCCAAGTTGGCAACAACCGAAAGTGGTTATTGTTGGATCAGGGATGGCTGGTTTATCTGCTGCAGAAAGACTTCTTCAACATGGATTAACAAACTTCACCATTTTAGAAGCATTGGGAAGGTAATAAGTATGCAAATACTTGAATAGTTAACAATTGGCTTTAGATTTAGAGGCTTTAGCATATTAATGTTAATTGGAATAGTAACAGATTATTATATCTCTAGTTTTATTCTATATACCAACACTTCTATAAACAAATATTTGAACCACCTTTCATTTAAAAGTACGGAAAACATCTTATGCACTATCCTAAAGAGAGATATACTTCTGTAATTTTCATTCTTAGTTTTATCTCCTTTCTTAAAAATCAGGCAAATAATAAATAAATGACAATGCTGTCAACTCTTTCGGCATTTTTCTCTCTACCCACACCTGCAACAAGTTGTTTACCTCCTTTATTGGGTCAGTCTATCTTTGTTTTTTTTAAGAGTTTCTACCACTTAACCACAATCTTCGAAATCAAATGTTTCACATCAGCATCTGCACATAGTAATTCCTCTCCAATTTCCCCATGGAAGATACTGTAAATTTTGGAAGCGATGCTTACAAGACTCGTAAATAGCAAGGCTTGAGAACCCTTGTCACAGCAAAGAATAAGCACATAGAAGAAATTAAGGTAAGAGTAGGTGCTGGTAAGAGATGTTTTTGCTCTTAAAAATTCATTGAAGTTCAATTTCCTGTTTAACACAGCTGAAGTCATATTATATAAAACCATTATTAAACCACTTGTGATGATGTGGTTGTTAGAATTGGATACTTACCAAAGAGAGTGAAAGAATGTAAACTGGATAATTAGAAAGAATTATTCAATTATTAAAAAATTATTCTTGGAACTGTATCTGGTGCCCTTCATTAAAAAGAACCAGTTGAGTTGGTATTGGAACATATGGAGTGGATAACTGTGTAGAATACCTAAGAAACTTGGAAGGCGAGCCTGGGAAAGAAAGAATAAAGAACTTCTCCATGTTTAAATTTAAATTAATTCTATTACAATTTAGCATTAAGTAAATGGTTCTGAGATCAAATTTACTAAATGTATTATAATGTACAGTTGTAAATAGCAATAATTAAAAAAAAAAAAAATAAAAGTAAATGGTTACGAATAGAATTTAATTTTTAGTAAATTGTTATATTTCCTTTTTTCTGCCATACTTTTGCCAAAGAAGAAAAAACTGTTGGAAAAATAGTTAATTTATGAACATGAAATCTCATTTAGATAATTAATAAGGAAAAAAATTACCACAGTGAATAGTACAAAAATATCTCTGCTGAAATAGGCAAGGATTCATTTCAACTAAAAGTAGAGTCATATGTGAAAGTTATCTGATACGCTTACTGTTGTTAGCTTTTTCCAAAAAAAGAATATGTATGTTCCGAGTTAACAAAAGAGAGGTTTTATCCGAAATTGATAATAACAAAAATTGAAGTTTTAATTCCTCACAAATATCAATAAATATTATTTGGTAATAAGATACCATTGTGTATCATTTTTGGTACTCTGAAAAACTTAATGTAAGAACTTAGTAATACAATATGAATTATGATTTATTATGACAATAAAGCTTACTGCTAGATTATAACAGTATGGTTTTTGCTCTTTCTTGACATGGAGCCAGATCATTTTAAACTAAGCCGAAGATGGTAGTAGATGGTCAATGGACATTGCCATAGACAAAGGTGAAGATGAAGACCTGGCAATATTCCTTTTATAAATATTTTTTGGGAGTGGCAATTTAATAGATGCAACTAAGATTTAATCTTGATGATACTCTTGTAGCCCAAAGGCAAGGAAGAGTCTGTTGTGCACCAATTTAGAAATATAAATTGTTTTTTGTGAGCCATGGAGGGCCACTTGCCCACAGGTCAACTGAATAATTGAGACATGTTCTATGTAATGGCATCAAAATAGACTCCTTTTAAAATTTTACTGCTTTATAACAAAATAACGTGTAATCTATACCCATGAAGGGTCCTAGGTTAAGTAGATAGTAAGGAAGTGCTGAGACAAAATATTAGTCAGATATTCTTCTCATCACTAAACCCTTTTATTAATTGAAAGATCATTGTAAAATAGACAAAGTAGACAACTTTTAAGTATAAGGTTTTTCCTTAGCAATCAAAACAATATTCTATTATTATTACAATATATTAATACTCAAAGTGCATATTTCAGTTTTATTTATGCATTATTAGGTTCATGGTTGAAGGAGGCGTGAATCTACATTAATGTATTGAATGGTTTTTAATTCTTTATATTTCCTCGTTATTATAGAATTGTATTCCTCTATATTTCTAATATTTAGATATATATTATAATATTTAATCTTAAATCTTTTCTTACAGACCTGGAGGAAGAATACATACGTGCCAGATGCATCATGCCAAAATCGATCTTGGAGGTGATGAAATATTTGGAGCAAATTTAGCAAATGCTGCTTTCACCTTAGCTGTTTCAGAGAATATAGCTACTTTAAGGGATATGTTTATAAGCCCATATTATACACTAGATGGTTTAGTTATTTATGACATAGATAAGCCATACAGCATTATCAAAGATGCTTTTGCTCATGCTGCAACATTATTTATAGCTGACAAAAAAGTAAACTCAAGTTTGAGGACTTATATTGATCCATTACTATGGAAAGCTGTTTCTGATATTCCAGATCCTGAGAAAACTGAACATCAACTTGTAATGAATGGTAATTATCTCAAATCTTAAATAGTTAGCTGTTCTAATGACTTCTACTCAAATTTCCAAATATTCTTTCGTTTATGTCTTTATGGTATAGATTACTGAATTTTTGAAGGCATTATGAATGAAATACAAGTTTTATGGGGAGACAATCTGTCTAACATTTCGGCTGACTATTATGGAAGTTTTGTTAGAATTCCTTGTGGGAGGGTTGTAATAAAGGATGGAGGAAAAAGACTTATTGATCCTCTACTAGCAAAAGTGAAGGAAAAGATAAGGTATTTGAAATTTTGTTCATTGAAACATTTAAATTTTGTGTCTTAGTTTTTTCATAATTTGGTATTAGATATTAGTAATTTTTTTACAAAATTGAAAAATATGTAAGAATTTTAAATCTTAGGAAATTGTTCTCAGATTCAATAAGCCAGTGCAAAACATTCGTTGGGATAGTAAATCATGTGTTTGTGATCATCGAGGATCAGTTTTATGTTGTGATGGAGAGGAAATTCCTTGCGATTTTGTCATTTGTACAGTTTCACTTGGTGTTTTGAAAGCACAAGCTGAAACATTTTTTTCACCACCTTTACCATTTGAAAAACTTGAAGCCATAAATAATTTAGGCTTTGGGCATATAAATTATATATTCCTGGAATATGACAGACCTTTTTGGGGCCCAGGAGAAGGAAAAATGAAGGTATATATCCAATGTGTAATTTTAAAGACGTAATATTGTTGATATTATTCATTTAATTTTTATGACAGATAGGTTGGAGCCCCACAGCTTTACAAGAAACAGATAGTTGGATAAGGTCTATAGGTTCTTTGAAAGAAGTAGCCCCAAGGATATTACGTGTTGATGTAGGAGGACGGGAAGCTGTGCAAACTGAATCTTGTTCCAGTTCTACTCTAGCTGAAGATATTACTAATTTTCTTAGAAAATTAACTGGAGATCCCTCAATACCATGTCCTATAAGCATCATGAGGTATGTTTATTAAAATATTATTCCAAATATGCTGGTACCTGTTGCTAACCTGCAAAAAGCAGTCTAATGTGCACTCATCTCTTTTTGACCTCGGTCTTAACTTTTGCTGCTAGAGCATGAATTCTGACAACCTGTACATTAGTGTTATCAGTCTTCAAAGATGAAACTATACTTGCTTTTCAATAATATGCCATTTCAACTGATATCTATTTAATTCATACTTATAATAATACTTATGTCTATACTTTCTAAAGACCGTTTATTTTATCTACAACTGATAACATTGGTATAACATGCCATTCTGTTGTAAAATATACTTTTATTCGCTTGATGTGTTTGTGCTTGTGTTTTTTTTTCTGTTTGAGAGTTGGAAAAAAAAAAAAATAAATTCACAGTTTTTATTAAATTTTATAACCCTTGAATGAGAGAAATTATTAAAAATGTCTTGATGAGGAAGACTGTATCCAATAGAAATTCTTGTAGGAAACATAGAGTTAGTAAATGATTTTTAGGAGAATGATCTCAAACTTCAATCTTCTTCTAACTGACATATTTGTGGTGCAAAGATTGAGTTATCTAGTAAATGAGGCTGAAAAAAGGCTTTGTAAGAGTATTTAGGCTGTTAGTAAGATTTAGTCAGTAGTTGATTTAGGTTTTGGCATTCCCGCTTGTGTTGAGGAAGTTACAGATATCAGTAAACCTCAATACAGCACATTCCTTTATTATTAGTACCATTAGGTGGGAGAGATATTAGAAGGATTAACTAGTGATATTAAGACCGATGAAAAGGAGTTAATCAAAGAGAACAAATCTTTTGACATAATCACAGCTTGAGGGAACCTACCTCTTGACATTGTTAAGAAATTGAATAGCTGAGGGTACCAGCATTCTAAAATCATGGGCATGACCGGAGGGAACTAACCTTCTGAACTCATTGGAACAACCTGAGGGGAATCAGCCCACAGACCTTGTAGACAAGGAATGTGAAAGGATACCGAATATTAATACCTACAAAACTACAAAACATGCAGACATCCTGATAGAATCCCAAAGAGACTGAGAAGGAAATGCCTTTTTTTTTTCTAATTCTTCATAAACAGAAAAACAAACAATAACCGGATCAACAAATAAAAATATAAAACTTCATGCAATAAGAATGAAACAATACAATAGATGTATCTACCTTTGGTTAGGGAAGAAGTGTTGAATAGTTACAGAGGCTGGGGATAACTCTTCCTGATAGAAATTACCAGATATTTTTCTTACTAAATGATATATTTGAAAAATAAACATTTGCCATAGTTATTTTATTTTTTCTATCAATAAGGGCAAATCATTTAAAAAAGATTTAAAGTAGATAAAATTTCATATAAATAAATGAATAGTAGGTTATTATAAAATTGTTTGTGCATTAAAGTCTCAATTTTAATCCTTATTGAATTCTGATGTGCACAATGCATATACTGTTTTTGCCTTAACTATTCCTTTATTTAATGATGTATACCAACTGTCTCTACTTTTTATCCTTTTTTTTTTTTAATTTCACCTGTGGAAGATGAAGATGTGGTGGTCATAGGAGCATTTTGGTTCAGGCTGTTCAATTCTGAGAACAACAGTTTCAAATAGAAAAGTATACCAATTTGTGTTTGTTGGATTATGAGATTGTTTTATACTTTAAGTTGGTTCCATGTGACAGGTTGATTGGCATTGAGCTTTACTGGGTACAACTCTAAATTAATGGAATTTAAAAAAAGAAGTATCCTGCTTTGGTAGAACAAAATTAAGCAATATGATTTATCAGTTTAGCATCAGAATTAAGCAATTTAGCATGATGATGTCCCAGCCCGTTGTTTATGCTTAGTTAAAAACAATTATTATAAATGGAGAGTGTTAGCATCTTGCTTCACCCTCTTTACCTCAAGGCTCTGACTCCATAGAAACATGTAAAATCCAAGGAACATTTATACTAACAATAGGTTTTGAAGAAATGAGAGTTTTATGCCTTTAAAAAAAAAAAGTGGTGGAAATTCAAAAAGTTCTTTGTACATTATTTTCAAAATATACTTTTTTTGGATTATGAATGAGGCTCTCTGTGATTAAAAGTGAATTTTATAAATAATTAAAAGATTGCATTTTACATGAATATATAGCAACATTTTGATAAATAGACAAGAGACATTTTGAAATTCCACTTCTCACATTTGGGATAATTATTAAGATTATATTACATCCATTAATTTGTTATTGTCACAAAAAAAATGTGATTCAACCAGATGTTTAAGAATAATTATTACTCTGGAGTACTTTAGAGACTCAAGGCTTTGTGGTTGGAATTTTCTAATTGTCTTCTAACAATTAAAGACTGAATGGATTAAGGTGTCTGTGATTATTTTGGGAAAAATAGAACTTTTTGCTTTGAAGAATATTTTGAACTCATCTTTCTATAAAGCACCTTGCTTAATTTTCATAAACCTTTGATTTTGGTATTTAAAAATCTGAATTTTCCTGTGTGAAACATAAGTATACACTAAATTACATTTTTATCAAATTGACATGTTCATAACATAACATCTTCATACACTAATTTCTTCAATTAATTTGTATTCATTATGGAGCTTTTGCTTTTTTTTTTTTATTGTAAATTAAAAATTACTTAATGAATCAAATTCTTGAAGTATGTTAAACTTTATTGAAATTTTAACAAATGTAATGATCCACATATAAGTTTCTAGAATCAGATACTAGTATTATTATTTTTTTGTTAGTTGTAAAAACTTAGATACATTTTTGTGATGTGCATAGATCCAAATGGTCTACGGATATTTACTTCATGGGTGCAAAAAGTTTTCTCGGATTGACTTCCTCTGTAATGGATCAATGTGCCTTACAATGCCCTCTCCCAGCAGCCTGTGATCCACCACCTATTGTACTTTTTGCTGGTGAAGCAACAGTTCCTGGATTTTTTTCTACTTTGCATGGTGCAAGACTATCAGGAATCCGTGAAGCAGATCGAATACTTAAACTTTCAATCACTTACAAGGGTCCTCCATGTATTAAGGTGATTTTCTGTTTTTAAAGTGAATACTTAATCATTATTTAAATTTTTACTACACTATCAATATTTAAATAAATACTTTCTTATTTTAACTTCCTCAACTACCTTAGGTAGAAGAAATGTAGTAACTGAAAAAAAAAGTTTTACTGTTAAAATTTCCTGTGGAAGGAGTATAGTAATTGTCCCAAAATATTTTTGAGATTTCTCTTAATTGTCATGTTGTAGTAAGTTCTCTTCTTCTTTCCACCATAACAAATAGTGATGAGGCAGGTCATTAACTTGGTGCATTGCTGTTACTTTCCAGTTTCTCACTTCCAAGATAGACAGTTCACCTTCTGCGGATCAGCTCACAGCATTCTTGGCCTGGTGATTCTCCTATTGCCACATAACTCTTTTCCAGAATTTTCTTTGGAACCTCATTGTCTTTCATTCTTGTATAGGCCCCCATCCAGTGAGGCCTTCCAATCCTTATATATTTGAAGACATTTGTTTTATTAAAAAGGGTTGCTATTTCAGTATTTGTTCTCTGTCATCGATGATAACGATTCTTCAAAGAAATTCTTCTCCAAAAGATCCACCCTCAAATCTTTGGAGCACGAGTTCTTGAAATTGTCCAGATTCAGCAATTCAGATACAAAATCAGAACAAGCATTTCAAAGTATTTGTTATAATGAGAAGCGTTTCCTTCTGAAGTGCCTTAGGAGCCCAAAAGAGCACTTGTTTGTAATTATTAATCTTTTACTGCATGCAATGTCGGAGTTTTCCTGAGAGCCTATATAAATAAGTTCATTCACAAGCTCAAATATGAAGTCTCCAATTTTTTGATTAGCATGTCCTGTTGATCCAGAACTTATGGAATTGCTGTTATATATTTTTTATAAAAATATTTTGCCTCATTCACATTCAGACCTAGTCTTTGAATATGAAAAATGGTTTTAGTTCTCTGGATTAAAGAAACAATATTTTTTTAAAATAATGTTCTGTCATATTTTGAAGTATTACTTAATCTAAACTACTACTACATAACCTTACTGAATTGATTTTTATGAAACTTTTGGGATGTTTGATGGTTAGCTCATAATTATGAAGAATAAAAGGATTGCTGAGAAAAAAACCTCTGGAAAGGATTAGTTGTAGTTTATTGTTTATTGCTACAGGTTTATTGTAGTAAAATATTTGAATTGATATGAAATGTGGTGCTATTCTTCCTTTTTTGAATTTTGAAAACACCAATATTAAACAATTTAATATTTTGATATGAGGAAAAGATGGTCGGGAGTAAGAACAGTAAATATATCCAAATAAGTAAACCTTACTTATTTTGGCCAATGTTTCGACCTGAATTTCAAGCCTTCATCAGGGCTGAAAAAACAAAACGAGACATTACATTTTTATAATTGTAAATTAGTTTGTCAATGTATTTGGGAGGGAAACAATTGCTTAAAAGGATCTGTCTTATACGGAAAGGGTTGGTATCATCTTTATCAAAAAATATGTAGATGATCTCTTAGTTCTAAATCCTGATAAATTACTGATATCCTATTTACCTTCTACTCCTACCATCCTCGCTTACGTTTTACTGTAGAATCTGAAATCAAAAATTCTCTTACATTTCTTGACCTCCTCATCATTAGAAACCCCAACAAAACCATACCAAAGACTGGTACGCAAAACAAACTTACTCCGGCAGACTTTAAAACTATCACTCCCAACATCCTTACCATCAACTCAACATAGCTAAAAATCTTATTCATCGCTGTTTTTCTCTGAATCCCACTCCCATGATACCACTCACCCCACTCTTATACTTTACATGCTCTTTCTTTCTGATAAAATTTATGAATACTTATGTTCCTCTATTTCCAACTTCTGACTTGCCTTCAGATTCTACATTCAACTTTCTAATACCTACTCTGATCTTAAAGATCATATTCCTCTACAATACCGTTCTCATGTTGTATACCATATCCTAAAGATTAATAAATTTCTAATTTTCTATCATATTATCTCATATCTAACTAACAATCAAGACTTGGTAATGAAATAAATTACAGCATTATTATTATAAGATCACTCTATTGAATAAAAATCTATTAAATAATTAGTCAGTAACAAAAAAAAAAAAGGCCCCCACATGTAGTCTGGTATAGTGTTTGTAACAATGAAGGCACAAAAAAAATATAAAGGTCTGTTTACATGGTGATAGTTTCCAGCCCATTGCAGTCACTACCCTGGTGTAAGCTGTATGATAGTTACAGTCATGACACCAATTACTGTTAAGGCAATTATGTCGCTCTAGATCTTGTGTGATAGCTGATTGTTGATAGTCCGTTCAATCATTCAGAAATCACAACAGTGATAAATAATAAAATAAACTGACTTCAATAGGCAGGCCATATTGCCAGAATGCCTTGGTTCATGTGATTCCTAGGATGCTACTGACAGAAACCTTTCACAGATGTCGAGAAATCGGTAATCCAAGACTAGAATACATTGTTGCACATAGATTGTGTTACAAATTACAAGGTGCCATAAAAGTTAGGAAAAGGAATTGGATGGTAACAGCTTAGTGACAGAAATGCTTGGTCATTACTCAAGCAAGCCAAGACCTGTTTGTGGGAAGTCATGTTATAATTATTGAATGAGCTGTTGATTTTTTTCCCACAAAATATTTAGAATGACATTTTATCAATTTCCAGCTGGATAAATTGATATTTTTGAAAATTTAAAAACAATATTTAAAATTCATAAAAAATAATTAAAATGAATGAAATTGGGATTAATAAGTAGATGAGGAAACATGTGAATGACCAGCAGTTTATTTTATATGCTTGTAATACAAATAAAATTTAGGGTTACTACTAACTGGTTGTCTACTCAAATTCTATTTGAAATTCTTTAAACTTGTTAGACATACATGAACTTGTTATTTTTACAAATATGTTTCCAAAATTAATTATTTAGATTATAAATACTTTTTTTTTTCCAGGTCAATTCCTAATCTACATTGGCAAGGAATCATTCGCAATATCTTTTGTTTAAAAAAAAAAATACTAAATTGTTTCATAAATGTCTAACATTCTTGATTAGAAATTAAAACATAAGATTCATGGTAAGAAAAATATTTAATGATTTTTCTTAATGAAGTTATACTATTTTAGCTTCATGAATTAAAAGCACTTTTCATACTGTTAAGCAAACGCAGACCAAACAAAGCCTATACTCATTTCGATGTTTAGTGTAAATATTTATCAATAAATAACAAAATTTAATCTTGGTTGAAAACAAAACTGAAAAAATTTTCTAGACTATTGTTTAAAAAAAAAATATGAATTTTTATGAACAGAAGTGATTTTTGTATGGCAATCTATCAGTATATAACTTTTCTTCAGAAAAATTACAATATCCACCGAAAAAATAAAAATCTTAAATACAATTACTTCAATGTTAGGATTCTTGCTACTATCAATTAATTTTTTAATAAAGCATATTTTTTAAAATCATTTATTTTACATGATATTTTGGCTCAATTTACCACTGCAAAGCCTTTAAAAAAAAAAAAAAAAAATCAAAACTTTTGTTTTAACATATAATTAAGTATATACACATATATAATTATGAATTTAGTAATGCTATTTAAAAATTGCATGCATAAATAAATATTCAACAATAACATACAATCCACTCATCTAAGATCATTTTTTAAACATAACGGTGCACTGGAAGAATAATGACCCTACTGTAAAATTTTGTGCAATTGACTTTATTGTCTCAGCATGCTCAAAAATGGATTTAATAGATGTTTGTATATGAGGTGTAGATAGTTGACCGTAGATTAATGATTGGAGAAGTTTGTCGGGGGTGCGGTCAGCAAAGAACAACATAAATAAACAAAACCATATTTATTTATTTTATGTCAGTGTTTCGACCTGAGTTTCAGGTCTTCATCGCCATATATATTTATATTTTTAGTATAGGTATATAAGTTAATACTCACTCTGTAATTCAGATATAAACCACTCACTATTTTTCATTGTCTGTCATAGTGTTCAATTTGTAGATTCAATTTATTTATTTATTTTTTCAGTTTTTTAGACACTACTTGCATATCTTATATTATACATATCTTCTTACCTACATGATATTATATTTCATCTGTCGCTGTTTTCAATCTACTACCAAACAATTCCACGATTATCAATCAATTAAAATTTTGTACTATTCTATTATCAGTTATCAATTTTTTATCATTTATGATTTAATTCAATATTTTGTAAAATTCTAAATTTGTATACTATTCCTTTTCAATTGTATGTTGCTCTAAATGTTGTTGTTATCTCTTTTGTTCTATAGCCCTGATGAAGACCTGAAACTCAGGTCGAAACGTCGGCATAAAATAAATAAATATGGTTTTGTTTATTTATGTTGTTCTTTGCTGACCGCACCCCCCGACAAACTTCTCCAATGATTTATGTATATGTATTTTTGAGCCTGAAAACACAATTAAGTTAACTTCACAAAGTTTATAGTTGCGTGATAATGCGTGACCAGTGATATAATGAATGCAATAATTATATCAAGAAGGGATGTATATCAAATCTAATTTATAATATTAATTTACACAATCTATTTATTCTAGCAAGGAATCTCTCCCCATCATTTTATTATTATTTTGGCATATCTATGAAATAAAACCAGACAGTATCTATAACCGCTCACTCACTGATTTATTGATTACTGTATCTCAAAAATGACAATGGCTATAAAGCTGAAATTATTACTGCAGTTATCCTTATTCTCTATATGAGCTTTAAAGTTGTGTTTCAAAAAACCCAAACCCTAAAATATTTTTAAAATGAGTAGGAGTGATTTAAACTATTCTTATTAAAGATGGGACCTCCTCTAATCCATATATAATTTGTAGCTAGCCCTTAATTAGAAGCAGTCAATGACCTAACCTCTAGAGGCAATCAGTCCTTGCTTGCTTCTTTAAATATTTTTGCATTTATTCCGAAAGACTTGATGTTTTAAATTTATAGTTACTTACTTTTGTTTTTTTAAATTTTATTTATTTCATTCACAGCTGTAAATAATAGTTTTTTATGTTAAATATTTCTTTTAATGAATCACATGTTTTGTAGAACATGAGCTGCTCTTTTTCTGTTATTCTAAAATATGTGAAAAATGTTTTGTTTTTGGTAAAAGAAAGTATTAATTTTTTCCTTCCCAATATTTCAAGTTACTGCGCATTGTTACTATGTCTCACACATTGCCATTTTTGAAAAATTAATATTAAAAATGTAAATTAAATTTAGAAAGGATTGATTATATCAACTGCGCATTGTTACTATGTCTCACACATTGCCATTTTTGAAAAATTAATATTAAAAATGTAAATTAAATTTAGAAAGGATTGATTATATCAACATCAGCTTATAACTACGGAAATCAAGAAGAGCTCACGTTGAAACAATTACAAAAAACTTCATTGTAGTTTAGATTCAATGTTTTCTGTATTGTAAAAAATTCTTTGCTAATAAATCACATTATTATTGATGTTGTTTATTAAGTTCTTTTCATAAATACCTTTCAAAAAGTATGATCCAGGGTCTTACAGGTTTTGATTGTTTGACTGACTATGTATGTAATTTACATTAATTTATCACATTGAGCACCATTGGGCTAGTTTTTTTTTCTTGTCTTATTTCTACAAAACAGGGTAAAAAAAGGTGTAATGACATAACAAATTCCTAATTTCTGGTTTATGTTACTTTGATAGTTGACAGTCCCGAGAACAACCAAGCCTCCTGTGAATGTTGCAAAAGCTATCCTGGGAAAGATTTGTGTGCTTTTTAAATTGAGTTAATTCTTACAGCAATATAAGAACAAATAGATTTTACAATTTTTATTAGTTTTAGTTATGGGAGAAAAATAAAAAATGCAAATGGATTCTTGATGGACCAGATAAGTAAAACTATTGTAGAAAACCTAAGCAGTTACAAACAAGTACTTATCTCTATTGGTGAGGGTTCCAGTGTCCGGAAAAAGTATTATCATAATATGAGGAGAAGATGACTGGGGGGTGCGGTCAAAATATAACACAAACAAGTTGAGATAACTTATTTAATTGTGACAACATTTCGGATAGAATTTCCAGCCTTCATCAGGGCTAAGAACAAAGAACAAGATAACAACCAAGGAATACAAAAAATAAGATATAAACAGAATGACATAAAGTAAATAATTGTACAGAATGAAATTAATAAAATAAAGTCATGAAAGGAGTGGAACATAAAATGAATACATAGGCGATTCAATAAGTAAGTAAAAATAACATAATTAAGGAAATAAAATAAAAATTTTAAATATTTTTTTTACCTACTTGTAACATTTCCTCCAAAATACCTCGTCATCTTCGTAACATATTTTTTAATTCTGAGTCTGGCTGTTCCCAGCACGGAGCTCACTTGGCTGTCAGATTTGCTTTGAACAGGTGTGTTTTATGTTTTATTCTCTATCTCTCATCATCATTATCGTAATATTTGGGCAGCCCTCCACTGGCACTAAATGTGTTAAACTTCCTAATTCTACCAAGGACTGTTAAAAATCTAAAAATAAAAAAAATATTTTATACTATTATATTGATGATCAAATCTTGTTTTTGCTGTCTTATTTATCAAATATTCCTTTGTCCAAACCAGTTACTTCTTCATTCATAAAATTAATGGTTACACATTAGAACTAATTGCCTGGCAAATATAGAAAGTTTCAGCTTACAGGGTAAATTACATTAAAACATTAAATTACAATTCATAAGGAATTGCTTAAGTACAGTTATGGATTTGTGTATGTTCAGGGAAATATGATTATTCCCGGTCAAAAATGACTTCGAGGTTTTTTATTGTTGAGTAGAAGTGAATTGGTTAGTTTTTAAGAAAAAGTAAGAGAGGGAATAAAGGAGGTGCTTGAAACCAATAAGAATTACCTTATTTTTTCCAGCATTTAATCTTAAATTGTTGTTAAATGTCCATGCGTTCATGCTATCTATATCTATATTGATTTGAGGCCATCAAAGGCTTATCAGAGGGATGGGAGACTAGGTAAATTTGGAGATTGTCAGCATACAAGTGGTATTGAGAGTTGTGAATGGAATTGGGGAGAACGTTAATGGAAATGGAGAAAAAGGTAAGTGACAGTGAGGACCCCTGAGGAAAACCTCTTGTCAGAAGGATGGGAGAGGAAGAAGATTTGTTCGGAATGTTGACTGTTTGGGAACAATGGGACAAGTAGGAGACTATTTGATGTGGGAAGATTTTGAATTTTAGAAAGGAGAATCTTATGGTTAACTGAGTCAAAGGCTTCCGAAAAATCAAAAAGAACTAACATTAAAATTTGATAATTGTCTAAGGAGGATTGGAGGTCTTGGGAGATTTTCAATAAAGAGATTTTTGCTCGAGAAAATAATTAAGTTAGGAGTGGACTAATCTTCCAAGTGGCTTGGACAAAGTAGATAAATTGGATATTTCCCGGAAGTCAGAAACTGGAGAAGGAGAAGGTACTTTGTTCAATGGTCAGACCAAGACTTTCTTCTAGGTTTTAACAAAAGTGAATTTTGAAGGGAGATGTTAAAAATGTTCAGAAAGACAGGAAAAATGATGGGGAGACAAAGTTAGATGATCTTTACAGGAATTTGGTCAAGGCCATAATCACTAGTTCTGGACTTGAGGTCTGTAGCGATTAGGTTATCAGGGAATCATTTAAGAAATAAAAGTTGTTAGGAATGAGATAAGGTGAAAAGTCGTGTAAGGAAGAGGAGTAGCAAAGAAAGAGTTATGCTTGTCCAGATTAACTCAGTAATATGGACAGGATTTAGAGCTTACAACAGAGAGGTTCTTAAAAATTTTCCATTTGGATTTAGTGTCAGGTGCTTGGGATAAGATGTGAAAGTATTGCTTCTTAGTGTGGCATAAAGATATTTGGGTGAGATTTTGGAGGGACTTAAAGATGGAATAGCATCTGAAGTGTCTTCTAGCTGTATCTCTTCTTCTCATAAACTCTCTTATTTCTGAGTTGATCCAGGGAACCAGGGGGAGAGGTGAAGGAATTTGAAGGTATGAGTTTTAGGAGGATGTTGATTAAGGAATGTAAGTAGAGGCAATCGACCATGTGGACAAAGGATAAAAAGGGAATTGATAGGTTCTAAGGAGAGGGAAAGTGCTTCAAGATGCATAACAATGTTTTCTATAGTCACAGAATCAAGGTTTCGCAAACTAATTTTCTTTGTAATTAGCATGGGATAGAGATGTAATAGGAAATTTTGATAAGGTAGGAAGAGACATAGGAATTTGGGTGGTGGACAAAAGTAAGGAAAATTAATAATAAATAAATCAAGTCTAGTTTCAGTGGACTGATATGATGAATGGATTGGCAGAAAACAATATACAGGTTTAGGGAGAAAATTAGGTCCATGAGGTATGATCTAGCGGAAGAATCTGCGAGAAGGTTAGTACTGAGATCACCTGTGATCATTAAATTTTGAAAGAGAGAAATAAATGAAAGGAAGGATTCAAATGTAACATCAAAATGAACTCAAGGTGAACTATAAATGACAATATAGAGGAGGGAAAAAACTTGATATAGGGAGCTTGTAGAAACTTGAAAAAAAAAAATATTTCAAATGGGGGATGTCAAAGGAAGGAGACTTTAGAAGGATTTTGGCCCTCACACTATCATGAAATTTCAGGGCAACACCACAATTAGTTCGATCTATTTGGCCATGACGGAAGGAGAGTATACTTAGGTATGGAGACAGAAGAAATTGGGACATTGAGTTTATGCCATGTTTCTGGCAATAGTATGATAAATTGGAAGAAATAATCCAAGAATTTGTCATTATGCGTGGTAAGGGATTGGGAGCTAACATGGCAGGACATTAGGATATTGGTCATGTGCAAATAAAAGAAATGATATGAAGTGATGAGGAATAAATCAAATTGGAATAAAGAAGGCAGAATGTGATGAAAAAGGTTCATTCAACATTCAACACCTCGCATTGTTTGGAGGGCAAAATGAACAACTAACGATGGTGGCCAGGTGTCTTCTACTTTGGTCTTTTTCTTTCTACCATATCTATATCCTGATTATGTATCTTAATTCCCAGGGCCGTTCCGACAGATAAAACTATTTCCTCTGGTGTTTCACTGGTTTTCTGGGGAATTACCCATATCTCAAGGGTATTTGAGAGCTGAGCCTGTTCTGTGATTAAGTCTAATTTCTATATTTTTAATTGAGATTTTTATAGAACTACAATTTTTCTATTAACTTGTCATGTTTCCTTGCCCTTTCCTCCATGGGCTTGGACCTCTCAGCATATTCAAAAAGATATATCGCCTGCTTATCCACAGATTTTATTAGGTCCTTAATATTGTCTTATTTTAATGACCTTGGCCAGTATGGCGACTATATTTTCTTCCATGTTACTACTAAATTTCATGATTACTTGCTTAACAGGGAGTACACAATTACAGCAGCACCACTGATTTTTCTTAATTTGAATTACATTGGTTTCGGTAACTATGTTATACTATGCTAACAGTCTACGATCAATCACATTACAATAGTTTTAATTTAATTTTTTAATTACTGTACTCACGCTTCTTACTATTAGCCATTAATAGGAATATGTGATAACAGAGCATTAGTTAATAGTGTCCCTTGTTAAGCTTGAGGGAGAAAATATCCAACAGTAACTTCACCTGACATGAAATTTAATAAAATTTGCAAATAAGATGACTGATCTAGTTTCTTTTTAGTTTTCTGAAGATTTTTTTCATTCAGACATATGTGTCCAGCCCCAAGTAGCATTTCAATGTGTTCAAGGAGGTTGTCATAAAACCAGTTTAAACAATACTAGCTTATAATTAATATATACATTCCATATATTATATCTTTAACTACATAAGATATAATTTAAAAGCCTGAAGTTAATGAATATTGTTTGTTGACTGCGGGTTATGCATATCTGAATTAAGTATCAGAGGGATTTCCCCTTGGATTGATCAGTAGATTTTAATACTTTAAATTGGAAGATTATCTACTTTAGTAGGGTGTTTTTTTAGTTGTTCTATATATCTATGGGGTATAAGTCCATACAGATTTTACTAGGAAAGCAAAGAAGTTCAGCTGTCATTGAAGGTTTAATTTCTATTATCTTTGAAGCACTGGCTACATGAGTTTTAGTTTCATGTGTGGCATGTCTGAGGCATTTTCACCACCTTACTTGTTCCAAGTTTATCCTTCTTCCAAATACAAGTTTCTAAATAATGATTGTGTTTGTCAGCTGAATAGGCTGACTGTTGCGATAATCCGGTAGATAAAGTGTCATGTATGAACTTATAAGTGATTTGCTACTAGATCTCATAAAGTTTTATTTTCCTTAACAGTTTTGACTAATCTCATAGTAATACTAAGTAGTATGGAATGACCATTAAGACCTGAATGCGGCCTTCTTATGTAAACAAAACGATTATTTAGCTATCAGAAATTGGTAAGGATAAATATACAACTACTTCGAAAAATTTTATTTTTTTAAAATAGCAGCAGCTTGTCATTCCAAGGTTAATAGAATTTTCAAGCTTGTGAGAAAATCCATTCACTGTCAATTGCCATTCACCTAATTAATCATAAGACAACTACTTGAAAAAAAGAGGTTGATTTTAGGGGTCAGTGAAAGCTGTGTTACAGCAAATTAATAAAATAAATCTTTTGAAGTAAAATGACAGCTTACAGTGAATGGAATATAAAAGTCTTTATTATAAAATTAACAATTGAAAATCTTCATTTGATAACATCTAATAAACATAATAAAAAATACTTGGAATCTTTGAAGAGTATTCCTCCAAAGGAACATCCTTGAGTAAAGAAATGGCATTGTAATGAATTCTGTATAACAATGGCTAAAACAATTAAATTAATGATATATGTAAAATCACAATCATCTACAATACCAGTAATATGTAACTAGAAATTCTGAAATAATTGTCACATGCAAAAAAGTAATTTGAGTTTCATACATATAACTACCAACATCTCAAATTATAATAATATCACACAATACAAAAAATATCTTAATAATAGCTAACCAGTTAATAAATTATATTCCACAGCTGGGCAGACTGATTTGTACTTCAATTTTATCGTTTAAACAAACCTATTTCTTATGATAAGAGACTTTTTTTCTGTAATCAACTAGTTATTTTTTAAACAAAAATATGAAGGCTTGACAAGAGTCACATTACATGGAAACCAAAATTAAATATTCTGCACTCATAAGTCTGCAACAGAGGACGTGAGAGCTGAGCATGTTGGGGTGATGATTCCTAGATTAAGAATGTTAATGGGTTTGACACTCACCTAGGTCAGTCAATACTTATTTTGCAGCAGCCCAGAGAAATGAATCTTGAAATTTCCAATCTGGGGCTGAATAGATAAATTAAAAAAACTAATTTTTTAAATCCCTATTTACCAAAATAATGTTAAAATTTTATGCAGACTTTTCATGCATCGCCTTTTAAGCAGATAAAAAAAAAGTATATATGCTATTACCTGGAATAAAAACATTCATGGCATGTAATGAAAATAAGAATCCATGGATTTCTATTTCCATGCAATCTAGGAAAGTTTACATGGAAATAGAAATGGATCTTTACCCTTTTCCTTTATTAAATATAAAAAAATTCTAGCGCTTCAGCAGGATTATTTATCGCATCCTTTTTATTGGATATTACATCTATATAAACAATGAATGTAGAATATAGGTTCAATTTGGTATAATAAATCAGGGTTGACATGAATATTTAAATAAATGTTGTATTGAGAAAAAAAATTGTTAAACAATACTTAAAACCTGAAGCACGAACTAAAATCAAGCTTAAACATTCTAGAGAAACAGTTTACCATGTAGGTAATTCATGGCAGTTAACTAAACATAATTTCAGATTTTTTTAACCAGACCGTAATGAAACCCCATGAGAAAAAAACCCTTAAGGTAAGCGAAAATCAAACTGTGCGAATACTTCTCGACAACTTATAGACAGCTTCTAGACTTCCTACTAAAAAATCCAGCAAAATAGCAAATAATAATTTTTTTAATATAAACAATATCGTTAATAAAAATAAACAAAATATAGGAACAAATTTCAAAAATCATGATTTAAATATCTTTTAATATCCTATATATGAATATATTAATAATTAAGATACAAATACAAAAAGAGAGCACTAATAAAGAATCAATGAGAAAAGAAAGTTGATACCATAATAATTATATAACTAGGATCTGCTCAACTTTGGAATATATATTACATAAAAATACTGATAATGACAATTAAAAAATAATACAAACTTAACATGAAATTAAATTATTTAAATACAACATGAAATAAGTTTTTCAAACAGAATCGTAAAATAGCAATGATAGAAAATTATACATTAAGAGAATATAGGCCTTTGGTTCCTCACATCTCAATAAGACAACCCATGGAGATCCACTTAGGAGATTACATTCTAAATTATATGAAATATATTTATCGCATTTGAGTTTGTGCAATGGATCACAAATGCATATAAATATATTGCAAAGATATATCTTATATACATATAAGTAATATTATTTGTGCGTTATACATTCAACAAATGTCATTGCAATGATATTAATACCAAGAGGATCACTTATCTCTTTTGAGATTATGTTAAAGAAAAAAACGACTTTCACATGATTTTTCACAGAGAAGGAATATCTATAGTTCACTTTTAGTTTGAATTGAAAAAAATAATAATAAATACACTAACATAGTAAAATAATTTAATCAGACTATTTTATAATCAAATTTCAATTATAGAAAAATAATTAAATGCAAAAGATTAGTGATTTAATAACACTCAAACATTATGTGAGCAATAATATTGGCACAATCACTCTAAATTTTTGAAGTCAATTAGAAGGTATTAGAGTAAAACCTTTCAGGCTACTTGGATAAAGTAATGTGAAGCACTTGGATGCCAAGGGGTATAAGTTACAATCCATTTATTCAAGAAAAACAATTATGGTCTAAACCGACAAGTTTTTATTGAATTTAAAAATTACCATTTGGTGCCAACTAAAACTGGTTGAATTTTATTATTAGCCTATTCTATAAATTCTGTAATTCCTGTACTTGTTATATTACAAAAAAAACCCTATTAAAAGGCGAATAAGACTCATACACGTTATCCACCAAACATACCATACAACTCTTTTGCCTCTGCAGAAAATTGCAAATACAGTCAACAGAAAGTAGATAGCATAATTATGATGATAATATAATAAATATTTCAGATGTTAGTTTTAATTTTTGTTATATTTTCCAACCAAAATCATCTTTAAGCAGTGCAACATTTCTGTAAAATAACTATAAACTTTCAAATATCCTTCTTACACCTTTTTCCCAGGAAGAAAACAAATAAATTTGAATTTTTTTATAATCTGAACATAACTCAGTTTTTCAAAATCGGCCAGGGGTACCGTTTTACATCCAAGTGCCTCATATATATTGTGTAGCAAAAAAATCAGTAATTTTTTTTTTTAATATTTTACGAAAAAGTAAAAAAAAAAATTGTCTGCAAGTAATGATGTGTTGAGCAATCTAGTAAGAAGATGCATGACTTGGATACAATTTAAAGCCATCATTATGAGCATAATTTAACAAATTTTAATTTCCAGACTTCTGGTCCTTCTAATAAATATTAGTATTACATTGCATGACATTTAATAAAATAATTTTTTTTTTTTAACAACCAAAAAATTCCAATAATCAAAATACAGCTCAGTGAATAGAAACAACCACATTTCATACTTACATGCTATTTGAATTGTCATTCATTTCATCATCCCATAGTTTAATAAACTAATTATATGCTAATTGAACTAATTAAAAATTTTTTAAAAATTATTTTACAACAATGATGTATGATAGTATTACAAGTTTACAAGTATACAGCATGGAACATTCAAATGATAATAATGAGAAATTATTTTATACTCTATTTGTTTCGATAAGCAGCGAAAGGTCTTATGACTATAGGTTTATCATTTCTGAAGTAATTGACAGCTGCCTGGTTTGAATATGTGTGCATGGAAAGTAATTGAACTACACATTTACATTTATTTACAGTTTCCATTTACTCAGTTATATAAATCACTTCATAGTTTTCTCTCTCTCTCTCTCTCTCTCTTAATTTAGTATTATGAATCAAAATATAAGATTTACAAAAATTCAAATGATACTCTCATTCTGACATCAAATTATGAAGAGTGTTTGATAAGAGAACAATGAAGATACTATTTGGTCATTTTGTTAAGTCAAAGGCTATCTTAAAGACACCTTAATTATTACCGCTAAAGAGATTTTATTGTCCAATATTATACTCTTAAAGCGGAAAGCTACACACAAAAAGCATTGAAGCCTATATACACATCATATGAAACATATAAACAGTGCACAATAAATGTTATAGGCCTTTTTTGACAAAAACATTATTATATTCTAGTCATTTCAAAAATAATACAGACATGTTTAATTGAATGGATAATGTACAACACTTGAAAATAGTCTTTATTAGAGGACGGGAATCTTTGTGGCCATTTTTATTTTATCTGATACCTTTGGTACACAATAAGAAATAAAAGGGATGATACATTTGAAGAAATGTGAATCAGTAGATGCAAATTTTCCCAACGTGACCTTCACTGTGCTTGAATGGCTGCTATGTTAAAGGAATGCATATCTCACATTCCAAGGGATTAACAATTAAATAATAGTACACCTACCGAAGAAACCTCTCTTTTTTTTTCTACGACTCTTTTCCATATCTGCTGGAGGCTGATTCCTTATAATCCGAACAACCTATGCAAAAAATCTTGAATAAAACCCAATGTACAAACACTTTTTTATTAATGATAAAAGACAAAAACTAGAAGTTGATTATTGTTTATCCAACTTTATTTTAATTCATCCATTACAACGTTTTGGGACCATCACTCCATAATCAGGCACTCTACAATTCAAAATAACACATATCATATATTCACTTCACTTCATTAGATAAATGCACAACTCATCCAGTAAATGAACCTAAAATATTAATTTATTTATACCACACTTTAATACTATTTATAAACTTATGGAATTCAATTTGACTGATTTCTAGGATTTTCATAAAGATTCTAGATTTTAATGTTTGTTTAGGAATTTCAAATTTAAAATCATTGTTTAAGAACACCATACGCTTTGTTAAGACATACATTTTACTGGAATATATCCAACTACCAAGAAGTGGTGGTATATAAGATAATATTTATTCCTAAAAATGGGGGTTTAACAACGAATATACAACCACCAATGAGTCTCACAAACACTAGAGACAATGAAGAAATCACTGGATTTACATCTGAGAACATGTGAGTAAAACATGATGAAAGGCCTGCAAATTAATTTAAATTAATAGTAACCTCCACTACGAAAAAAATACTTAATTTTGAAACTTCAATCTAAGAAAGAAAGTACAAATTAAAATAATTGATAAGATCAAACATCTAGGAATAATCCTTGGTTAAATAATTACCACGCCCATAGGAAAAGCAAATGCTTTAATACATATACATATATGTATATATATATATA
>NW_027110400.1:1217455-1231264 GCF_000696795.3 Halyomorpha halys
ATATAAGAAATGAGGAATCAAACCCAAGATGGTCAGGGTCAGTTATTTGGTGACCGAAGACCATTTAAAAAATCAGTTTTAATGTGACTTCAGAGGATCTTAAGTATAGTATGCCTAGGTGCCTACAAGAGCAACAAGAAAGGGTACACAGCAGCCAGGGCTGTAATACTTTACGCCACTCTGCATATTGGAATCCAAAAATAAATTTAAACCAGTTAAACCTAATAAACAACAACTTTATGTTTCCTATAATTTAATAAAGAATGTAATTATAAAAAAAACCCACTTCTTGAAATGCTGCATCAACATTAAGCGGTGGGTCTTTTGCACTGGTTTCAATATAAGGGATGCCTAATTTTTGTGCTAGATCTCTTCCCATTTCTTCAGTTACCTTTCGCAGATGCACTAAATCTACTTTATTGGCAACAAGCAGCATTGGGTATACATCTCTGAAAATTAAGATTAAAAAAAATTAATATCAGCACTAATGAATACTAATGAACATTTCTTATTACAATTAATCACCAATTATGCATAAAAAGAATTATTACAAACCTGTCTTTAACTCTCAAGATTTGAGTATGGAAATTTATAATGTTTTCATAGCTTTGCTTATCAGTGACCGAATAAACCAACAAGAAGCCATCACCTTTTCTCATATACTGTTCCCTCATAGCAGAAAACTCTTCCTGACCAGCAGTGTCAAGAACTAGAAGAGGAAGTATGATTAATGATACTTCTTATTTTTTTAATATTAATAATGATAATGATATAATAAATAAAAATAATCAAACATATTAGCTAATTATTCAGTTGAGATACAGATTAAAAACTGAAAATTATAATAAAATTATGATGTTGGCCATTAAATAACTATGCCACAAATATAAATGATAATTCATAATAGTAAATTTGATGATAATAATGAATCTTTTATTGAGCCATCAGGTTAAAAAGTACATTAACAATGATAATGGGATCTGTATATTGAACCATCATGATAGTTGAAAGTAGATTGTAATAAATCAAGGAAATGTTTGTTTTTGATTGGGCAAGGGTAGCTGAAATACTCAAATGAAATACTTATGATAATAATAATGTGAAAAAGCAACAAAAACAAGATTTTCTAATGATCATATCAAATAATAATAAATACAAATTTCAGGAAAAGGAACATGAATATTGAATTTAGGCAAACATAATATATGGAGATGTTTACTTGAAAGTTGTCGGAGATGAGTATGAAGGGGAATTTGGTTGAAAGAAGCTAAGATAAGTACACAAACAGTGCAAAATTTCATTTATTGATTAACTAAAGAACTGATGAAGTAGTGCTCAATTAAATTGATAGATACTCTTATCATAGAGATAAGACGTTAATAATATTATTTTTAAGCAACTACACAAAGTGGACTATTATGCCAGGCATTCTGCTGATTGTCAATTTGTATTTTGATAGATGTGGAAGAATAACTACATCAATAGAACATTAAACAACAAGGTTTTAAATCTTCCACTTTTCTTAATTAATGGTACTTAAAATCAATGTAAATTTCAAAATAAACATAACTGAAACAAAAACCTGAGCAGGTTTAAACATACTGGGTACTATTTCTTTCACTAATGTATCGATTAGCATTGTAGATTAGTGATAACATGCAATAAGGAAAGAGGAAGCAGATTTGTACAATACACATATCAATGAATAAATACAATTTAAGATCCCAAACACAAAGCCTTAAGTCTCTAAAATACTGCCAAACAATTCACCAGTTGATGTTTTGTCAATTCAGACATCATCAACACAGAGAGCCAAACATCAACATACATGCAGACAAAACAACCTGATAAGACGTATCAACTAGACATTCCATACATACTGAATATACAGTCTCTAGGAGGTGACTTTTTTGATGGTGAATGTGAGATCAGCTGTATCTTATCTACACATTTATACTTTTGAGCCTTCTGTTTTGATACACAACATCTGAATTTTTGATACATTACAGGTGAGTTGTTTGCCAGGATTTTAAAGACTAACGGAATCTTGGAAAAAAAAAAATTGATATACCACAAAATATAATGAGTGCACTCACCTTATTCAATCTCTCACAACATCCTTCAAATTTGAAAAATATTGAATAAGAATTATTTTAAAAATACTTATTTATCATTAAACTTTGACTGTGAAAAATGTATGTTAATTTAAAACTTGCTTTAAAAGCATCAATTTAAACTACAATAAATAAAATTATTGAATTAACTTTAAATCTAAATGAAAGAAACTGAAACTTGTTGTTAACAAATCAAACAATACATCTAAGATCAAAAAAAACAAACTACAAACCATCCAAAACACACCACTGGCCATCTACTTCTGTATGTTGAATATAACTGTCTTCTATTGTAGGGTCATAATCAGTCACAAAAAGCTTTTGAAAAAACTGAATGGTAATAGCAGATTTCCCAACACCCCCATCTCCAACAACAACCAATTTGTATGTTGGAAGGTCTTGATTTGGCGCCCGTGACATTGTAGTTCTTCGCCTTGCTACCGAGTTCCCCTTTCTAGACCTGGGCGCCGTTTCGATAGCCAGGGTCTTCTTCAAAGTTGATCTAAAACAAATTTACAAGAAGTTCAATGTGGTTCCAGTGAATCTCAGCTTGTAAAGATAAGAGTGAGTCATTGAATGCATATTGACTCACCTGATAATTCTGATTTCTTCATGGAACTCCAAATGACTTACATGTGTGGAAATATCCACAACTCATTACCAATACATTGAGCTGGCATCTTTGAGGAATGCATTACACTGACTATCAATACCATTTTACCATAAATATATGTTTTGCTAAGTTATAAGTATTCTATTCATCACTTCAATGTTCCTAGCTTTTCAATTCTCAGCTTTTATCTCGCCGATAATGTAACATTTTTACATAATAAAATCAAATAATTTGAAACGAAGTTCTCAAAATTTATGAACTTTAAATAATATACAATAAGAAGATCCAGATGTAAATATTGAAGAGGTAATTTAAATCGAATTAGTTTATTTTGCACAAAACAAACATCAAAGTGGATCACTAATCAATTCGAGAGGTAAATAAACATACAACAAATTCATTTGAAAACATTCCATTGCAATTCGTCAAACACACCCGAAACAGTGTATATTGTAAGGAAGACCTGATGACTGACATAGAAGTTGTTTATAAAGCGGCCGTCACTCGGTATTGTCCACTTGCTATTATTGGTAACCGATCTTTAGAAAATTGACGCTGGTATGAGAATTTTTAGAATTATTTTTTTATGATATTGTACAGTATCAAAAATTAATTCCTAATTTTTTAGTTATAAACTAATAGAAATAAATTATTCTCCTTGGTTGCGGGATGAGAGCCTAGAGTTCTCTAGAATTATAGAATTTAAGTCGCCGAAGAGGTAGTGTTATGGGAGTGGAGGTTTTAAGCAGGTTGTTATATTTTGAATTATGTTAAAAACGATATTTATAGCTCAAGAATGTCCCGCGAATGCTTTGGCTCTGAATAAGGATTATAATAAAGTTGTTATTGCTGGAAGGAATGGTATATTTAATTGTTACTCATTGGTTTACTGTCCCCATTCATTTTAATTAGGAAATATTTTTGTTCAGTTTTCAAGATATTTTCTATCGAAGAGGAGGAATTTATTGAAGTTTGTAATCTTAGAGTTGGAAAGAATTTGAACTTAAATTTTTCTTGCAATGACGTTGCATGGAATAATATTGATGGTGAGGTTTTATAATGAATGTTTTGTTTATTATTCAGCTTAGGTAAATTTTTGATATTATTGTTGATTAATTCCATCTAAGTTTGGCCCTTTCTTCAATCTTGTAGATCACATTCTTGCAACTGCTGCTACAAATGGAGCTGTTGTTGTCTGGAACTTGAACAGAGCATCAAGATCCAAGCAAGAACATGTATTTGTGGACCATAAGCGCACAGTCAACAAAGTTTGCTTTAATCCTGTTGAAGCAAACTGGTTGATATCAGGGTCGCAAGATGGTACTATGAAAACATTTGACTTGAGGACCAAAGAAGTTATAAAAACATTCTTCAGGTAAAGATTTTCTGATATTACCCTTGGTTAATTTATTACTTCTTGTAAATTTTACAATTAATATTCAATAGCAATACAGAAAGCGTTCGAGATGTGCAGTTCTCACCGCACTCTCATTTCACCTTTGCATCAGTTTCTGAAAATGGCAATGTCCAGTTATGGGATATGCGGAAAACTGAAAAATGTGTTTTACAATTCACAGCACATAGTGGTCCTATATTTGCTTGTGACTGGCATTCAGAAAAGCCATGTCTTGCAACAGCTTCTAGGGATAAGACAATTAAAGTGAGTATGATGTTAATAATTTATAATTTAATTTTTTTTTCTCATTCTTTTTATTCAGTAAAATATTTTCTATAAGGTTTGGGATTTATCTGGTAGACCTCTTTTGGAACACACAATTAGTACTATTGCATCAGTTGGACGAATCAAATGGAGGCCCCAAAGTACATTTCATATAGCTTCAGTTGCCTTGGTTGTTGACTGCACTGTCAATGTTTGGGATGTAAGGAGGCCATATATACCATATGCTGCTTTCACACAACATAAAGATGTTGCCACTGGGATTGCCTGGCGTGGAAGCCCTGATGTACTTCTGACAACAAGCAGGGTAACAATTTAAAAATATGATTTCCTAAGATAACAAATTTAAATTTATGCTGTCTTATTGTTGTATTCTGCTGATTTAAAGAATATATCAATATTTTTAGGACTGTACCCTCTATCAGCATACTTTCAAAGATGCTGTTTATCCTGCTCTTCATTCCAATCAACAAGCTTTAGATATCAGTCCCTCTGGTGAAATAGCCTTTGCTTTTCGGATTAATGCTGGACAGTCTAGGCAAAATAAACTGGCTGGTACATCAAGGTATTTTTATTAAATTCTTTGTTTTATGACATTGATCTACGTGCTTGGTTTTCTGTATGGTAGTTTATCAATCCTGTACACTTTAATCATATAATTTGTTAATGGAAGCTAAACGTTCTCTTAATTGTTGTAAATACATATAGAAGATTTAAGTAGGCCATACATTGCCACATGACTAATGATTTATGTCAAGAGGTATAATAAGAATGAAACAAAGTTATAATTTTTGTCTTTTATTCCTTAATTTAAAAGTTGCTTTTAATTCAATTCCTGTTGGAAATTGAACATCTTAAATCTGATGCAATTACAATGCTCCCCTTACCTAGGTGGTAAGGAAAGTAAAAATATTAGTACAAGGCCGTATTTGTGCTAATACTGATCCAATTTTTGTTATATAGGTATAACTTCACAGGTTTAATATTAGCATAAGAAATTAACCTCTAAATCCCTCTGAAGTTTCTATTTCAAAGTAATATACCTATGCGCACTTTTTCTAGGCAAGTAGTTCAGTGTTTCATATTCCATTAATATATGATCTATGGTAGAATGATCTGTTTGAATTAACTGTATGCTTCTGACATTAGCTTGTTTTCTTCTGACATCCATATAAGCTTTTCACCACATAATTTCTTATAGATAATATCTTTTCCAAAATCTTACACTTGTAGTTTGTGAATAAGATGGGCTGGTGACTTATTTTTTCCAAGATTGAATTATAATTAACCTTTTTCAAGTATTAAAAAAATCATGTTATTGTGACCAACTTATATAAAACTTTAAGGTTATATTAAATAAATGATTTTGATTTGATTAAGAAAAACAACAATCAATGGATGTTATACCAAAAATGTATGAAAAAATAATATTCAAGTCATGAAAATTGTTTAGTAAAATATAGTGTTTTACAAAATAAATTATTGAACTGGATTGTCTTCTTGAGTTTGGTCGAGAGAATGTATTTACTGGTTCCATATTGTCATTTAATTATTTTATTGCTCTAGAACCTTTTTGAAGTTTTAAGGCCCAATTTTTTCTTTCACATTTAGTTTAAGAAACTCCTGCATTACCATGCACTTGGTTTTGGACTCTTTTAATCCAAATCTTCTGGATTTGCCCTCCAATGCCAGAAAAAAAACCTGAGTGACAGTCGGACAGGCAAGAGTACCCACAAAGTCTACATTGTTGGACATAGCACTAGGCTTGTAAATATGTTTTCTTATCTGCATAAACCTGCTTCATTTGTGGCTTTCTCAAGTGTCAGATTAAACAATAAACAGACCAGGGCATTTTGATGCTGAAGTCCTTTTCTTTAATGAAATCCCTCAAATCTTTGACTATTCTAAAACCACATCTCATCTTCATTGTGAAATTTATCAGGTATTATAAGTTTCTGAGGTATATTAAATCCTCTGAGTGTTCTGTGCAAAACTCTTCATATATTATGCTGTCATAAGCTGTCTTAAAATGTGTGTAAAGGTGGTAAGTTTTGTTTTAAATGCATACTTCTTTCAAGTATAGTTGGCAAACAGAAGTTGTTCTGGAAGGGAAGAATATGGACAAATCTACTAGTACAAATATGGACTCCTACTTCATCACCTTGAAGTGACTTCATCTCTATAGTTGAGGTTATTAAAGAAGTTTTAAATTTTTCAAGAATCTAAGACTTGTTAATCTCTTTATTTTTACTATATTTTAGTGTGTTTGTATCTTTCTTTCTTGACCATTTGGAAGAAATCTCTAGTTTCTTTGTTTTGGTTCATCATTTCATCTTCTCCAGCTCCTCTCTCTCCTGTTGATTCTTCTTGTGGTATGGCTGTTTTTCATTCTTCCTTCTCTATCAGTTTTTATCAACTGACCTCCTAGTCGTGCTAATTGTTGCTTCTTATGAAAAATCCTTTCTCTTTGTGAATACTTTACATTCTTCATTGTACCATCGCCTATTCCCTTCTGACCAGAACTTCTCTATATTCTGACCAGGTACAAGTCACTTTTAGATGCAATTTGTTCAGCAATGTTATGTTGAATCTTATTCTTCAACTTTCTCAGGCTGAAAGTTTAGAGTTTATCTGCAGCTTTGAACTTCCATACTAAACAGATTTTAATTATGAGAAGATAGTTGACTGTGGATATTATTTATGAAGAGAAGATGGTTGGGGATTGCAGTCAGAATATAACACAAATAAGTTTAAATAACTTATTTAATAGGGCCAACATTTCGGCTAGAATTTTTAGCCTTTATCAGGGCTAGGAACAAAGAACAAGATAATAACCAATGAAATCAAAAAATAAAAATAAAATATAAACAGAATGAAATATAGTAAATAATTGTAGAGAATAAAATTAATAAAAATAAAGTGATGAAAGAAGTGGAAAATAAAATGTATATATAGGTAATTGAATAAGTAAGTAAAAATAACATAATTAAGGAAATAAAATAAAATTTGAAATTACATAATGCAAAGGAACATGAATATTTTAGTTTAATTATAATTTAAAAATTACAATTATGGAAAGAAAAAAAAATTGGGAGGAAGAAAATATATGTAACTATATTATTATGATTATATTAGGGTTACATATCTAATAATATCAGAATAATAATATAGTTACATATTTCATTAGTTACATTGGTTATTATCTTGTTCTTTGTTCTTAGCCCTGATGAAGGCTAAAAATTCTGGCCAAAATGTTGCCACGAAAGCACTATGGCCAATAAGGCCTATTGTGCATCAATTAAAGACACACCAGTGCTGCAATCAGCATCACAGCACTGCGGTAAGCTCATTAGAGCTTAAGTTTGGTGAATTCCAAAAAGTTTAACATGCTTAAGGAGTTGATCAGCTCGCACTGCTTCAAATCCACCACGGAATCCACATCGAACAGCGCAAACCTCACCCCTGCAAATCGGTCACACCAACAAATAATGTGATATGCCGTCTTGTCCTCAGCATTGAAGAATCTACACAAGGGTGACTGTTAGCTTGAGGTTAAACATGAGTTGTCTGTGTAGCAATTAATACCATTGTTCGGTTTATGTATCTTAGTTCTAACAATTTTTATACTTAGTTAGCCTTTATATTTGCGGATTTGTAATTCTGAGTGCATAGAGAGCACCCTATCCTCATCTATCTGCTGAATTATCTTCCCATGTCCTGCCATAGTCAGGGCATTTGATCTAGCATCTTGTTTAACAAGCCTGTACATAGTGTTTACAGCTTATGCTTCAATTTCCAGGTGGAGTGGAGTCATACTGAGCATAACTTCCATTGCAGCTGTGGGAGTGGTGCTAATCGCTCCAGTGATCATAAAACACACGAGCCCCTGTAGTCTGTCAAGTATATTCCTATACGTTCCTACTTTGGCTCTGTGCCACCACACCAGGATTGCATATGATACCATTGGTCTTACGGCAGTGATGTACAGCCAGTAAACCATTCTTGGTTTGAGCCCCCAGTTCCTGCATATTGCGCGTCTACAGGCCCATAGGCTTTTGGGGACTTTACTGATTTTCTCTTTCACATGCTTAAGCCATCGTAGCTTATAATCCAGAATGACCCCCAGGTGTTTCACCTCTTTGACTTGGTTTATCTGGATATTATTCAGTATAGGTGATCTTATTGTCACCTATCTCTTTTTAGTAAAGACGCAGACACCAACCTTAAGTGGGCTGATGCTCAGACCATTGTCCTTACACCAGCCCACCAGAATGTTTGCTGCAGTCTGCTAGGTCTGAAAGTACCTGAGGATACCTTCCTATGATCAGGATAGCAATATCATCTGCATAGCCCTGTGTGTAATAGCCTGCCGTGTTTAGGGTTGTTAGAAGAGAATAAACCACCAAGCACCACAGTAACGGAGAGAGCACCCCACCCTGTAGGCATATCCCTTTGGGTATGATCTACAGCTCAGTGTGCCCTAGTTCCGAATTGAGGATCCTTTGTTCCAGCATGGAGGCTATCCATCCGGATACAATAGGATCAATTCTTCTGTCCCTTAGCGCAGGATGTTGATTAGCCAGAATGTTATCAACCTCAAGACAAAACTTCCTCCAAGGCTTTGTGAACCATTTGTGGTAGTTTGTAAGAGCCCTCCTGTAGGTATCCCAGCTGCCAGATCTTTTGGCAGCATTGAATAACCTTCTAGTGAGGGTTCTTTGCTTGTCGAGTTCAGCATTCCACCAAGAAACATTCCTGTTGGATGATTGCTTATAGACAGGATTGCTCCTGTGATATGAGTTCACAATAGCATCCATCAGTAAGTCATTAAGAGATCCCAGTTGCCAAGTATTCTTTATTACTTTTGGACAACAACTGGTAAGATCAGTGAGATGTGCATTGTAGAACTCCCAGTCTGTACGTCTAGGATTTCTATACATAGTGTCATATCTCTTGTCAGCAGATAAATCATATCTGATGTATTTATGATCTGAGCATCTTTCTTCATTAGAGATATGCCAATTAACTATGTATTAACTAACGTGGCATATCACCTGCATGATGTCGATAACTTCTGACCTGACCCTATTGTAGAATGCCAAGATCAAAGTTTCCCCATGTCCCATGATCCTTTCTAGCTTGGTCATGGGGTTTAAGTCATCATAGGGCAGATATCCTGTTGCAATGATGATGTCCGCCCTTCCTGAGTCCCCATGTGGGAATAGCTGAGCTGCTGCAAGGTCTCTGGAACAGAGTTGCCAAAGAGGCAGCAGCTTTAAATTACATTTATAAAGAATGCAGGCCCTGGGATACATGGGCACAGAGATAATTCTGTACCCGGTCATTCCCAGATCTTTCGGCCTACCATCATAAAGATAAGGTTCTTGAATTAAGATAATGTCAATGTAAACAATGTAAACATTGATAACTTCTGAGGAAGTTTCAGTCCCACTTACCTTTAATATATTGCCACAATTCTCCACACGCAGCAATGCAGTGCAGTAGTGCATGTTGACCTGCAGCAGCTTCATGGTCAATCAAACTTCAGGAATCGAGGGCCAAGCCGTTGTCGGGGGTTTGCCTCCGGGCTCAGTATGCTCTGGACCCATAGGCTCACCCCCAGCAACAGCCAACGTCCCAGTCAGTCCCGACATCGAGGGTAGTGCGTTTGGTGATGGCAAGTGGATTGCTCCACTTCCTGTAGGGATGTCGGACTGAAGTGGCGCCCCTTCAAGTTCTATTTCCATGGGCCGACCCTCTGTTTTCTTTTGATTTGGGATTCTGAGAACTGCAAAGAATCCTTTCTCCTGGTCCTTTATGTGGTGTATGCTCCAGTTGCACATCCCTATGATTTCTCTTTTTTGCAACCAGAGCATTCTGAGTAGGACATCATCTGGCAGACTACACCCGGGAAAGAAAGCAGCCACCCTCGCCACCTTAAGGAGTTTGTGGGCGTCTCCCATGCGAAGGGTAATCCCTTCTCCAATTTCGATGTTGGGGACAATGGTAGGTAACCAATCTCCTGCTGATTGGTTATAGCAGGTGAGGACGAGTCCATCAATCTTGTAGTCAGCACCACTAAACTGTGGGTGGAAGTCCCCAAACTCAACCAAGGTGTCAAGGAATTTGGTGATTTCCTCCTTTAGCAAGCTGCATTGTGCCTTAGTAAGTTGGGTTTGTGGGTAGCTGCTAGGCACACTTGCAACATCAAACCCCTTGATTATTTGGGCATAGCTCCTAGGGTAGCCATCCATACCCCTGGGTTTCTTCGCTACAGGTGCAGAAGTTCCAGGGGAATTCCTGAACCTCTTCTCGTAGAGGTAGAGGTGTCCCTGAACAGGAGTCCGCCATCCAGGCTCAGCCGCCTTGCTGCCGGTTTTGAGGAAAACCCAGCAGTTCCAACCAGGGCAGCCCCTTCGCAACGGCCAGGCCACTGTGTTTTGGTACCTACCCTCGAAGTGCAGCAGGTCTGACTCCCGGCTCTGTTGGGAACCAGCTATGGCAGCTCACCCACTGGGCGTCCCCGCCACATGTGAGCTTTGTCTTTGCTCAAGCACAGGGCCCTCAGGACCTGCTGCTTCCACTGCTGGCTCCTGATGGAATCTTGCAGTTTCAGTCACAGACCCTTGGGGCTGTGCCATCGCACCAGATGGAGCCGCTGTTAATCAGGCCTTTACCTTCCTTCTCAATCACCTCCTCTGGGTCTCGGAGCGAGACAGAGCAGGTTGCAGTGCAACCAAAGTTGCAGTAGTATGCTCCCCTTTCCTGCTTCTCCACCGATAGCAGGTAGGCTTGTATTAAAAGCCAAGGTGGTGTTATGACTTACCTCGGTGGGATCCACAGTGGGGAGGGCAACTGAGTCAGTCTGAGCTGATGTTGCCACAGCGAAATTGAATTCTCCGCCAGGACATGTAGTCCTCCTATCTCCTCCGTTAGTGTAGTGTACATTGCACCAATGGAGGAGTTATCTAGGATGTCTAGAGTGATGGAATCGTCTGAGACACCTGAAACATTGATAACTTCTGAGGAAGACGAATCTTCCTCTGTGAGAGAGGATAAAATTTTATTTAAGTTAGTGGACATTTTGTTCTCATGAGAATGGGGGTGCTTAAACTACACTACAGGTACTACCCCCTCTCCCTGCAGTGGGCATTAAATACAATGGGGTATGTCTGGTACCTCAAGGTGGTCGAATAGGATAGAAGACAGTATATTTTTATACACCCTCTGCCATTCAGCCACAGCTTGAGCCTCTACCTAGCTTGGGTGTTTGTTACCAGACTCCTTGAGTACTGGGCCCCACCTCTGTCGTCCACGAGTCCCATCGGACTCCCCGGGGGGTATTACATGGAGGTGACAGTAGGCATTGGTGGGAATGGGAACTTAGAATTCGCAAGCAGTGAGCAGGGCACTATTGCTCGGTCTTTCCCTGAAGAGTGACGGAGATTCCCACACCTATCTCCCTCTCCAGTCCCGCTATTATCCCCACTCATCAGCCTCCCCTTGGCACTATTAAATAAGTTATTTAAACTTATTTGTGTTATATTCTGACTGTACTCCCCAACCATCTTCTTATATAAACAGATTCTAGCTGTCCCATGAGCTATACTGAGGAAATAGTCTAGATTAGCTCCTCTATATGTCTTCACTTTTCATATATTGCTCCTATGGTGTTGTTCTATAAAGATATGGTCAATCTGATTTATCAGTGAATGATTGGCTGACGTTCATATCACCTTGTGAGTATTTTGGTTGAGATAGAGAGAGCTCCCAACAACTAGATTTCTGGATAGTATATTCCTTTTTTTCTATTGGGCAAGCAAGTTTCTCTGAGAATTTGGAGGTTATGAAAACGTCTGTTTTGTGAAAAGTTTGTGTGGGTTTAAAACAAAAACTAGTTGGAAATAAGGTATATAACCTGATCTGATCTGTATGAAAGTATAACATAAAAACAAATTTTATCTAAATCTAAGATGATGGTCTGTATGGAATGACCAAACAGTGTTTGTGGGTGGTTTAAGTGTTGATTTAATTTACATCATCTTGGCATTTTAGATCAAGATTTTGATGAAGACTACATATCTGTGCTATCTATCCTAGATTCAGACGCTGCTATCTTCACAAATCTTATATGAGAAATCAAATCTTATATATCTTTCTCATGAGAAATAGGATTTCAATGTAATATATCAGCTATAATAATGGCAGTTATATTACCCTTATAATAATGGCAGTTAAACTCTATCTATCTTATATCAACTTAATTTTTATATTACTTATCTCAAAAGTATAAATTTACATAGTTTTATAAAAGCATCTAATTTGTGAGGGGAGTCACGGTAGCAGCGTGGTAACGCGCCTGTCTACCAACTTAAAGGTTACGAGATCAAGTCCCCGGCCTTACCCAGGATTTTTTTAAGCATATAAATATGCAATACTCACTCACAACCTCTCCCCGGGGATTTGTGAGGCCTGTAAGCCAATGGGTGGCACTCACAAAAATAGGCGTGGGAGTGATGAACACAGCCTATTAAAACTTCGTCAAGAATCGCGCAATGTATTTCCTACGTACATCGCACGAGGCCTTGGACCACTAGTGTCTGTCACGCCAATAATAATAATAATAATGTAATTTGTGAACTAGCTTATGTTGTTCAACTTGGTTGTAATTTTTCAAGATTGTAAATATATTATTTACTGATTAATGTCTGCTTATTATTACTTAATAACTGCTCTGATGAATTTATGGCTGATGTGATGTACTCTAACAGACTTGCAAATATTTGTTCTCAATTGTCTTTACAATTTATTTTATTTGGTAGGAAACCTGGTAATGAGGAGTTTTGGCAAGCTAGCAGTGCACTTAATGTTTTCAGAAGAATTCTTAATAAAGAATTAGACTGGCTTTTAAAATGTGCTGAACAGTATATATTAGCTGGAAAACCTTTGGCTGATATTTGTGATCATAATGCTGATGTTGCAAGACGTTTAGGACGCTTAGCAGTATGTATACCTGACAATAATTCTTATAAAATTTTATGCCAGTGTATTTTTAATTTTAACACTTAATTTAATATGCAAAATAGATCATTAATTTTTTTGTCTTCTTACTTAAAAAAATATTCATTTTATCAATTTACAACACTTTCATAGAATGAGATGGATGGGATAAAATTCTGGAAATGTGCATTTTATTTCATATCTGCTCTAGACATCATTAATTAAATTTTTTTTTTTAGTGGAAAAGAAGAATGAAATATTGTAATATTAATATTAAAAGAACTGCAAAGAATCCTTTATTATCTTGTTCTTTGTTCTTAGCCCTGATGAAGGCTAAAAATTCTGGCCAAAATGTTGCCACGAAAGCACTATGGCCAATAAGGCCTATTGTGCATCAATTAAAG
>NW_027110400.1:1231314-1259038 GCF_000696795.3 Halyomorpha halys
CATACACACACACACATTAATATATTAATATTAATATTAGCAAAGCCTAGTGTTGAAAAAAAGTGTCAAAAGGACTCGATTATGCTATAGAAACGTTGTTGGAAGTGCAGGTTGATTTTGTGACTTGCTTACAGAAATTGATTTAGGGAGTATAAGATACTATTTTGTGGACTTCTCTTATACCTATTGCATAGGAAGGATTAATGTTTGCCAATAGATCATTCTCTCATAAGATAGTTTTTGTTATTAATTTTTCCTAAATTGTGTAACCAAATTTAAAAGTCATTTCATTTTTATTTTATTATGCATCTTTCATGTTATTCTCTGTTTTTCTTCTGGTTTTGTCTAGTCTTATGCGTGTAGATATGTAACACATGCATATGATCATTGATAAAATGCCATATCAGTTTTAACATTTTTTTTTAAGTGTTTTGTAAAAATAAGAATTTTCATTATAAGACATGATATTATAAAAAATCTACTGTAAATAATGTTGGATTTGGCCATTTTTATGTTTCATTTAGGTAATTCTAGAAGAATTAGTTAGTAAATTATCTATTTTTTTGTTACATTTGGGTAATAATCTTTAATTGTAGGTAAGTCTGTTATGGACCACAGTGAAAACTTTGTATACTCCAAGAACGTCAGATCATGGCCATCAAACTCCATCTAAGGAAGAGCAAGCTGAAGGTGAGGTGGAAGGAGAACGGGACAATGAAAATAAGAGAGAAGATGATGATGATTTAGGAACACGACTTGGTGATTCTATTGGTGATTTCTTCTTTGGAGATGCTGAAATGGACCCTCTGTCAATGGATTTTGAAATAAATGGCTTAGACGGTTTGATTTCTCAAGATTGGAGTCTTCCAATGGAAGCTTTTCCATTAAGACATGAAATTCTAGATAGATCTCCTCCTCCAGAACAATATACAGCACCAGACTCTCCTGATTCAGCTGATGGTATGTTTTATAATCAATAACATGAGTTTGAATGTTCATAGTTGCATTCTGCCCTATCAAGTAAAAAAATTTACATGAAATATTATCGAAAAAAGATAGAAGTCATGTGACAATATTATACCATCATTACAACTATGTATTTTTAGGTATCTGTTTCTCCAGTAACATAAGGTCTTGTAGCTAGAAATTTTATACTGATATACTTACTGTTACGGGAAAAGAAAGTGTCTAAATTTTCATTGTGATCTGCCTTTTAATAATCTAGGTATAACACCTAAAACATATTTTTCGTGGTCAGATTTTGTTCTTGTTCTTGTCAGCCATTGACATGACTTAGGTCTAAATGAGTGAACTACATGGGTTGTAAATTTAAACAGTTGGTATCATATGTACATAATCAAAGTCTTGTGGATAAACTTTTTTTTTAGGTTTATATTTTGACCTATCAAATTTTTGTAGGGATATTTTACGTTTCTTATAAAATAAAACATTGTTAATAAACATGCCTAAAGGCAAATTAAAAAACATAACAATATATGTACATATGTGTATTGTGAGTTTAAATCACTCTCTGAGTTTAAACAAAAAAACAAAACAATTTTTTTCCTTCTGCTTTCAATTCTAAAGTCTAATTATAGAAATGCAGGAATTATAGAAATGATGGCCTGGCAGTAATAATTATATAGAATATATTTTAAGCATTGAATAAGTATTATTTTTCCTTATTAATTTATTTACTTCCTTTACTCCTAAGTTGATTGGCATCTTTAGTCTGTTTGTTTTATATTTTCTGGTTAACATAGTTTCCTTCACTAAATAATTCAAAAACACTATCCAAAATTATAGTCTCAAAACATTTATTTCATTCACACGTCCAACGTTTCGGCCAATTCGGCCATCTTCAGGGACAATCTTAAATTACTATGAGACATATCATTTAACCATTTAAAAAAACTCCATACAGGCTATTCTGCCCAGGTCAAAACATTTATCTAATATGTCAAAAATACATTAAGAATCACAGTCAAATTATTTCTCTTTTATCACTATTTATACACTTTTATTACAACCTCACTTGTAACCTTCAAGTGAGGTTGTAATAAAAGTGTATAAATAGTGATAAAAGAGAAATAATTTGACTGTGATTCTTAATGTATTTTTGACATATTAGATAAATGTTTTGACCTGGGCAGAATAGCCTGTATGGAGTTTTTTTTAATGGTTAAATGATATGTCTCATAGTAATTTAAGATTGTCCCTGAAGATGGCCGAATTGGCCGAAACGTTGGACGTGTGAATGAAATAAATGTTTTGAGACTATAATTTTGGATAGTGTTTATGAATTATTCACTAAAAAATTGCCAGTCTCAAGAAAGAAATTTAAAGATTATAAATAAATAGTTTCCTTCATTGATTAGGTGAGATCCAGGGATTAAACTTGGAAAACTCGCTTTCACTTAAATCTATCGGTAGCTGTAAACCTATGAGCTGGGAAGCTGGAGTAACACTTGCTGATGCTCTGCGCAGTCATGCCGAACAAGGGGATGTACAAACTCCTGTTTGTATTTTGATTGCACTCGGTGAAAAGAGGAGTAACCTTATTTCCCACATTGAACCTGTAGAACAAGAAACATGGACTTTTGCTTATTTAGACATTCTTTCACAGCAAAGGATGTGGCTTCATTCTAATCAGGTTTTATAATATTCTAACTTGAAAACTGCACTGTACTAACAATCTGACAAAATAACATTTTATGAAATATTAACTTTTTTCTGCAGATAATAAAGCTTTCATGGTTACCAAGTGTCTCACAGCTAAACCAGCAATCAACTACTGTGTATACTGGGTGCTCTTACTGTAATAAACCTTTAACCCAGGCAGGTTGGATGTGTTCCAAATGTGATCAATCAGTTGTTTGCAGTCTCTGCCACCAGGTAAACCTAGACTAGTATGACATTGTTGCAAGATATTCTTGTGAAAATAATTCATTAAAAACTGTACTATTCTATGAATCTGGCAAAATCATGGATAAATTTGAACTTAAGAGAAATAGATAGATGTATATAATAATAATTAAATCAAGTATTCTAAGGACAGAGGAGAGAACTAAAATGTTGATGGAACTGTATATGTGAATAAAAAGTTTTCAAAATAAGAAGATTAAGTTTAATATTGATATTGGAAGAAGATAGTAGACTATATGAAGTAGATTGGAGGAAGATAGTCTGGGTGGTGGTCAATGAAGGTATCAAAATAGTAACAGAAAACTATTTTGATACCTTTATTGACCGCCACCCGGACTATCTTCCTCCAAGATTAAGTTTCATTCAAATTGTAATAGATCAGTTGTTATTTATTTATATTTTGTGCATTGCATTACTTTAAAACAATGAAAACCTAAGTAAAAGACTACTCGAGAGTAAAGTTATTTTTATGTGATAGCACTTTTCTACTTAATCATATCAATTTCAGTTATAGCTAATTAATTATTTCTGCTTATACTTTTGGAGGCAAAGTCAGAAATAATTAAACCCTAAAACAAAATAAAAAAAAATAAAAAATTAAAAACCTAAACTATTTAGAAATCTACCTACCTCATCATAATTTGTTTTCTGTTGATACTAATTAGAATATACCCTTAATCGATATTATAAATTGAATAACTATATATTATTGCATATATTTTTATATATAACATTATTTATACCTCCTCTGTACACAAGGAGTTATCACTATTCTTGACAAAAATAAGTTAGTTGTAAATCTTGACTTCTACAACTTATGATTTAATCAAACTTTTAAACTACTCCTCTTCATATTTTGACTGTGCTTTTTGGTAAGGTCCAAAAACTGTTTACTGTAAAAATTTTAATAGTTAAATGAAATGTTTGGTTACAGGTTGTCCATGGTCTCTATGCTTGGTGCCAAGGTTGTATGCATGGTGGACACTTGGCACATATGAAGGAATGGATTGAGAAAAAAAAATTTTGTCCGACTGGCTGTGGTCATGCATGCCAGTATAACTAACTAGTCAATATTTTTATAAGTACTTTTTTTAAAGTGATATTAAGTTTGAGTATAATTACTATTTACAACCTATTTAGAATGTCAAAGGTTCACAATTTCCTATTATTTATAATTATTTTAAAACACTTTAAATGATGAAGATCTGAAATGAAGTATTTCCAAATCATTAGTTAATCTTCAATATTATATGGGTTATGAAACCGGTGGGCATTAAAAACCAAAATATTTCAAATAATTTTTTATTCTCAAGTTTAAATCTATCATGAATTTTAGGCTTGTTACAAAATATAAGATGTAACCCCATATCTATTGTTTAGTGGCAGGCATAAGCAATATGCAACAAGTAACTACTACTTTAAAAGTAGAATACTTATTAATGTGATAATCAACAGCAATGCGACTTAAATCTTAAGTGTTAAGGTGCATTTTAGTAATTTATTGATAGATCCCATTTTATATGAAAAATGTATGTTAAGGTGTAGAAGTGTCCAAAAATGTTTTTTTTCTACCTCGCATTATATTTCTATTTTCTAACTAAATATTTTGATTCTGATGTCTGCATGCATGTGATGACGAAAAATTTGGCTATAAAAAAAGTGATCGAAGTTATACAATATATATATTTACTCACTTTTTTAGACTCTTGTTTGGTTTAATTAATCATCATGTACTTCTGATATTTGATACCAGGTTAAAAAAGATTACTGGTTTAAAGTAATGTAAGCAGGCAATGCAAGTTGCCTTAAATTTTTTTTATTAAATTTGGTAAATTCTATGAAACATAGTTATAGTTTTTGAATCCTATTGGCTTGTTCTTATTTTATTCCAATTGATTATAATTATTCATAATTGTTGCACTATTTTTTTTTTTTAATATTAAAATTTACTATATAAGAATCTCATCTTCCTTTCTCAGTTTTAGAATCTTAACATTATGGTGTTAATATTTATTTTGTTTTTTATGGCTGATGAAATGCTAGAGATTGATAGTTTTTTAAAATGGAGCATTTAAGCTCGGAAATGTATATTAATTTGTGTTAAAAAGTGTGATAGGATAAAAGGTATAATGGGATATAAGGTAATAAATATGATTATAATGAAAATGGCTAATAAACAGAACTTATTTGTGTTATACCAGTTTTGTTAGTTTGTCACTTGTTTGCAATCATGTATAAAAAGTTTTAATTTTTCATTTTCTTTGTGGGATACAAAATATTTTACATATGAAACCAATTGTACAGAGATCACTTTTAAAAAATGTATTAATACTCTATTCGTTCATTTAGTTGTTTTTCTTAAATTCTGAAATATGGAATGTATTGATATAATCTAGGAATGCCTTATATGTATTTATTATATTCTATTACTGTTATAGGTTCTATATTTTTATCTTTTGCAGTCTAATCTGTATACCTTTTCTCTACCATTTTCATAGAAGAAATATGAATGGTACATAATTTAATCTTAATCTACTCATATCTTTTTCCTGTTGATGAATAGTTTTCTTCTTTCAAATAATCTCTCTTTAAACATGGAATAAACTTCTATTTATGCATATTATACTGCAGATTTTAGGTTCTATTTTAACTATTTTCCACACTGTTATAATAGTTTTCACACTATTTTAACACTGTGAAACTTAGTTTTAATCCTTCCGTCCAATATAGTTCTAAATTACAGAGGTTCCTTAAAATATAGTGGTTCTTAGAAAATGTTTTTGACAAAACAGTCTAGACGTTTTTTTGACTTAGATTATTTTTTACTGAAAATAATATTTGGTTCTTCAATTTTTATTATTTCATATTAATTTTAGCATTACATGAATGTTCTTTTGATTCTATTGATTATATTTTTCTTGGATGAAACATCAAGAGATTTTATTTATTAAGTTGAATGATAACAAAATATTGGCTGATATCATAGAGCTAATAGTATATTTATTTTTTTTTTTCATATAATTATCCTGTACTTATGTATTGACTGATTATTAAGCTACCAGTAAGCAAAGGATTATTTTTAGCAGACTAAATGAATCTGTCAACTTGATTAAAAATTTAATTTTTAAAATGAATTTTCTCTAATTAGCCTGTATTATATTTATGCAGTTTAATTAGTTACTAACAAATTTTTTTTAAAAAATTTTATACATTTTTCAGTTTATTTGAAAATGAACTGTTCTTATGAGATGCGTAGTTTTTTTTTATTATAATAGTATGCTAGAGCTAGAGAAGTTGTAAATTACAGTCATTTTTAAAGTGGAATCAGGGAAATTTTATTTTGGTTTGTATTTGGAATTAGCTGTTTCAGAAAGGGAGTGGACTAATATGTATAGTATATTTTGTTTTTGTTGAGGTATGGGTCTTCTGTTTGTGTTTTACTATTATTAGAAAATGGTAGTTTTTTTTTAATTTTTGCAATTGCTGTTAGTAGTCATTAATTTAAGTTAACAAATATATACTTCTGAAGTTTTACTTTTTAGAAATAGGTTTGATATCGAAAAATTTCTCTCTAAAACATCAGAAAAATGGATCATTTTCTTAATATGGTCTCTCTTATTATTAAATGATATATTTAAGATAGCTTGGCAGAAATTTGACCTGTAGTTATGGCAGTGTTTCCATTATATATCATTGAACTGCATAATACTATCACAGCATTATTGTTATCATTTTAGTGCAATTTGGAAGTCTGTTTTGGCTTCCTTATACTATCATTATTAATTACCAAGCATTTCTGTAGCTACATGCCACTGTTCAATTGTCCTTCCACCCCCTCTCAATTTTTCGGGCATACCTTCTTAATAAACATACTTTTTATATTATAAAAAATTTTGTGGCTGAGAAAAAATATTTAATTTTTATAATAAAACTACAGTTATACTTCTATTATATTTAAAGTTTCATGAAAGAAATCTGATCTATGAAAACTGAGTGTATATCAAAATTGTAGTTTTTGTCATTGACAAATGTACTATGTTTAAAAATAATTATAGTTGATTTCTTAGGTTTAAAGGTGTTGTTTCTATACTTGGAAAGCATCAAACAATCAGTGGAAAGTGCAATTTAGAATATGATGTAGGTTTAGGTCTGATTCCAAGCTCTGTTTTAAATGAAAAACAAACATAATTCTCAATTTCCAAATGTGAACAAAAATAAAAAAAGAATGAAATATACATGGTCTTAAGTTGATCTTGAAGGTTATATAAAAGGATATCAAAATTTCTTTATGGAATCAATCCTGTAAGTTACCAGGAAATCTATTGGAAATATCTCCTTGATCAAAGACATTTCCTCCATTTTTAAAAACTGTATGATATTATTCTGGAAATTTATTTTTTATGAATTTGAAGTAGTAAGAGTTTAAAAAAATGAAACAGATCAGCTATTATTCCTCATCTTGTATAGCTTTTTTTTTTTACTTTAGTGTGGGTATCTATGACAAAGAAGTTCTGTTTGCTTCTGATCTGTGTTAAAAGAGCACACTGTATTTGTACATATCTACAATTTTAAGTAAAACATGTATAAGATTTATATTTTATTGCTGATCCTTTATAATAAAAAATGTATCAACAATTAATTATTAAAAACATTATGTATGTACTTCCATGAAAACAACAAGTACATAATAAGTTTTCATGATTTTATTAGGACATTATACTCTTCAAGAATGTTAGACACAAATATCAAACTGTGTTGCAGAGTTTGAAATGATATATAGCCTTTTTTTGTTTTAAGTGGTTTTTCAATTAAATCTTTTTTTTCATTCTTTCTTATTTTCTATATATATTTACAGATTTAATTTTAAATATGCTAAAAATTTTTTTGATATCAAGAAATTTCATTCAATTTACAGGAGGTTTTTCTAAAATAAAAGACATTAAGGTTGCTGAAAAAAAAATCCTATTCCATACATTGAGGGATAGTTTAAATATATTTATAAAAACAATACTGAAATTCTATCCAGTGTTCATAAATAAAAAAAAATGATTTCCTGATGAAAAATTTATTTAGGGTGATTTTTGTATACATGGAATATTGGGAGTGAGTTTTACTGTAATATCTTAATTAATTATAGAAACAACATTCCTGTTGTAACATCAGTTGAATATTATTTCCTAAGTGTTTTCTTCCTTTTTTTCAGTCTATAGTGTTATGTTGTTTTCTGACAGAATTCATTTCAAATCTTATTTACTTTCAAATTATACCTATTGGTTTTTATCTGTCATATTCTAATTTCTTCTCATTATAAAAATATCTCTAAAATTTCTGCTTTTGGATATCTCTTATTGAGTTTTTATTTTATTAAAGCTTGAATGTTGTTAAGATAAAAGTAAAATCCAATTACTATTAATTAATTGATAATTTAATTAATTATTGCTATTAGTAATAATAATGTTTATTATTATTATAATTAATAATATTTATGATAAAAAAATAATAAATTTATATTTCATGATTTGTTCATTTATATCTTGCTAAATTAGTTGTTTTTTCACTTGTATTTTTTTTTTTTTTTTTTTATGAATTTTGTTAAATTTTATTTTTTAAATAGACATGTTTGTTGCAATATTTAGGTTTTTCTATAACAAAATAACTTCTGTTTATATGCATGTTTTATTTGCATCTGATCTAGTCAGGTTGCATTATGAACGAACAGTATTAAATTCTTTCTAATTTAAGTTAGAAAGAAAAACTGACAATAGTGAATAGGAAAATGTGTTTAATAAGCAAATTATTTATGTTTAATGTAATTTATTGACAAGTTTATGAAGGTAACATTGTTCCATCCAAAGCATTTATAAAGTTTGTTATAGATTTGTAAATAAATTGATGGATTATTGATTACATTTAATTAGTTTTTGTAAGCAAATTAAAAATGTTTCCATTGAAAATATTTTTGTTCTGAGTTTTAAGAGAAATAGACCAAATAAATTTAGATGTAGTTGTATGCAGTATTATAATTTTGAAACAATGCTAATACAGATTTTTTAAAAATTAATATTACATTTAGTGTCCAGTGCCTTTAATGCAGGTATCACTGTATTTGTCTTTCAAGTTTTTATATGTTATTTAAATATACATGTATAATCACAAATATTTTTGTTTTTTCTTTCTTTATTCTGTGTTCCTTGTGTGGTTCTCATTTCATAAAAAATTTTAAATCTTATATTGTGGGTGATGGTCACATGAAATGAAAACTTGACCCTCACTATGATTAAAGTAGGTTAGTTACCTCTCTCTCCCCTCCTGCCCCGTGTCAATAATGATAAGTAAGAGGGTCATATAAATATATATAATTATGGGGAGGCTATGGTGGCCAAGAATGTTAAGACAACCTCGAGAAAGAAGCGAAACTAAATTGAAATCTGGCCTGAGTTTATTGAAATTTATTTTGTGGTGGATCCACGGAATGTATCTTAATTTTTCCTCTCTGACTTGAATAGGCTTGTAACCTGTAGAATAAACCTTCCTATGACAAACAGTCAAGTAGAGTGAAAAAACAAGAGTATAATTATAGGAACAATAAGGTTAATTTGTGGTTCCTTTAAGCAAGGTTAATTGGTTGGTGTCCTTCCATTGTTTTGCAAGATACAATGATATCAGCTATCCCAGGGACTCCACAGGTAGAGCCCCAGGAGTTGATATTGTTTCCACGAGTTTACAACTTCCCACAAAACTCTTTGTGTACTGTTGGCATATGCAAGATCCCATAGTCATTTCATTTTCATAGATTGGTACCTTTCTGGCTTTCCATCCATAGTTCTGTAGAATCCTCTTCCACTGATTACGGGTCTTAGCGATTGTCTGCCATAGAGCCTCGATTCACTGCCTTCTTCATACATCAAGCATCCTCTTTGAGGGTGTGGTCCAGTGCATCTCTCCTACCATCACTGCCTCATACTACACCATTATCTTTGTTTTCCTGACCCTCAGCAGAACAAGTCTATGTAAGGTGACAAGTCTCATCTTCTGTTACTAAATTTGGAGCTGAATACCTCAAGGTACTCATATAAATGGATTATAGTAGTTTGGTACCTGAGACCACAGAATCTACCTAATCCATTTAGTATCATTGACAGGGTCACCCTATCTCAGATATTACAGGTAAGGGTAGAAGTTCAAGTATCTTCTGATTCTGAAACGAAGATGCCATTCCAGATGAAATTCCATAGATACGACCCTTATTCATGAATGAACCATTGATAAATAAATATCGCATCCATGATAATTTTGTTAATTAGTTTCAACTATAGCTTAATTTTGCCCAAATCTGCCTATACTGTTATCATTAGTTTATTTAGAACTTGATGAGGAAAAGGAGTAGGCGTTTCAAACGGGTTAACTGCTACTCCTATGAAGATAAACATCATGATCTACTTTCTAGCACATTAAACTAGCTTTAATTCGAGTGGTGAAAGACTGTACCTCTATAATGTTTCCTGAATATAGTTTTTCATAAACCACAAGTATTGTCAGTAAAACGAGAAATCAACATCTTGTGAATATGTTTTGGAAAATGTCATGAAAATTATTACTCCTTCCAAGATAAGCGTCATAAACTACTTTATAACACATTAAATTAGATAAAATTTGACAGCACATTTACGTATGCACGTCTAATTATTTTTGAGAAATATATTTCCCGAAAAAAATTCGTTAACTACAGATTATTCAGTATTTAATTTATGAAATTTCGCTTTCTTAAAAGGTATATCTCGGGAACGAATTACCATAAATAGCTCTTTTAGGGCTCATGTTTTAGCAAATTTACTCTAATTTAAATGATGTTCTATTAGTTTTTCTAATGTTGTTGATAGTTTTAAAGATATAGATGTCTGAATGAAAAATGGCAAGGGAATACAGAAAAAAAGAATAGCACTTAAAGTTTTCATCAGAGAAAGTAAATTTTTTCGCTCTCGGACTAAAAGTAAACAGTCTACAGTACGAACCACGGAATTCCTAAAATAAAAAAGTTTTGTAAGATATCGCTAGTATGCTGAAACAGTGAGACATTTCAAAACTGATTTCATTAACATTTGGTTTTAGCGTTCATTGATGCTTACAAAAAAAAAAATAATAGGACTTTTTTTAAAAATGTATGCAGTAGTAGAGGTAAGTAGAAAATAATAAAAACAACAATAGATTTATGACACATCCGTTTGATATAATACTCCAGTATCACTACAGTTGGCCTTTTTTTTTTATATTTGGCAAATGTCCCTTATCGGTCATTTTGGCGCTAACACTCATAGTTATTCTGGCTTATATTATATTCTTTCTTTTCAAATTCTGTTGGTCATGATATAAAATATTTGTAGGTATTTAAAGATATCCGAATCTTATTTAACTCTAAATACTATAAACAAATACCAATAAAACGTTTATCTAAAGTCACAAAAATCAACTTGTCGAAATTTTTTCATCAATCATCGAATAAATAAGATTTTTTTTTAGTGTTAGTATAATTATTGATTTTCAAAGATTGTTAAAATATCAAGGAGTAACATACTTAGTTGTTAAACGATTTCGTCCACTTCCGAGTATCCTTTCAGAGCGTTGTCTAGTTGGCTTTCAGTGAATGCTGAAGCATGGTAAAAAGACGTAAGGTAAGTCAGTGAAAATATTGAAGTAATATTGGTATTGTCTTATTTTAAAAATATTTTAATATATATATATTTAAAATATGTAACAACATATTAATATTGTTCATCATGCTTTCATTCAAATAATGTGGAGTTAACTTAAGCCCCCTTTATATGGTCTATACCGAATTCGATGACTAATATTGCTCTGTAAGGGGAGGTACTTTACTAAAACATATAAATAATTTGAAGAACAGCAAATCAACAGGTAGTAGAATAAGTGAAAGAAGATTTAAAATTTGGAAAGAATTACTAATTCTACTTGACCCACTAAGTGAAGAGATTATTTTAATCCTAATACCTTAAAGTATAAGTTATATCATGTATGGCAGAATTATAATTCTTTGTATCGAAATATAAGTACTCAAAAGGGTGTTAAAACTTGAGCCTATTGATTCACATTTTCTTTGTAAGTGGTTTTGGATTTTAGTTGCTAATTTATTGAAATCTAGGATCCATTTTCAATTTACTAGCCCTAAAAACCATTTATAGTTAACCAAGTTCTAAATTTATTGGTTTGCTTCTTTTTTAAGTGAAGTATGAAGTGAAATTTATAAAGCAATCTAATGATAACTTACATTCGAAATATCTTAGATTATCAAATCTCTGATCATTACATTCATACAAGTTTTTTGTCTACTTTATTTAAGAAATAATTATTATTTATAATTACCTTCAGACTGACTCAGAGGATTATTTTAATCTTTTATTAGGTTGGGTAATTATATCTAGTATTAGTAAACAATAAAATTTCCAGTAGCAGGAGATTCAAAATTACCAGATATACTATTATTATTGGATATTGTTATATTAATTCAAGGCTGCTCAAAATTAATTAAAAAAACGTTCAGGGGGTCTTTCGCAGTGTAGGTCAGGAAGCGTAGTGTATAAGTGAGTTTTGAAGTTCCCATCGCTGGAGCTTGTTTTGCAAACTAGTGCCTTATATACCGTTGTTAAGTATTATTGTTTGTGTTTAATTATTATATATTTTTGGACCTAATTCTGGTTAGAGTTCTGTTATTCTTAGTTATGCTTGATACAGGAACCCATTTTGAACAGTATAATCGTTGACTACTTATTCAAATTACATTAATTGTGACTTAACTCCTTTACTTGAACTTGTATGGTGTATAATTTATATATGTTCTTTATTAGGTGTGTATTTTTTACAGTTTTTTTCAGCACACTGCATGATATGGGACTTCAACATCAGTTTCCAGTCTCGTCCAGATTTGTCTAAGTATTTAGAGATATTAATCTCTGTCAAGGTTGAGCTCTTAAAAAGTCACACTGAGAGCTTTAGTAGAAAAAGTGAAGAGTTGGTGTGGTGCTTACTTTCATGGCATTATGGTTATTTCAAAGCCCAACTTCATTTTTCCAAAAGGGGATTTTAAAGGATAAAGTAAATCCCCAAGAGAGGATTCAAGCTGCTTCAGTTGATCTTCCTTCTGAAGGAGCTTCTGGAAAGTCTTCAAAACTTCCTTTGCTGGCACACTTAAATTAAAAATGTGCACCAAAATGCGTAAACATTTAAATTGAATAAGTGAAACAGAAACCTAGAATAATAAAAAATAATCGGGGTTTATTATTATTCACCTTTTTAGGATTTTGGGTAAAGGTTCTTTCAATAAACAAATGTGTAAACCATTAAATATCTATTTAAATAAGTAACTGTGCAATTAACTATTCAAAATAAAAGCTTGACTTTTAGCATGTTTCAACAACCTTTGTCTATCTGACATTCGATGCCATAGTAAATAATTACAAGTTGTGATTATTTTTTAGTTTAATCCTTATGAACTAAATTCTTTTGTAGATCAATGAAGCATTCGTAAAGTTTATAAAAAATGAATTTTTATATCACACTTCTACAATCATATCACAATTTCAATTTTATATCACACAACATCTGGCCTTTTTTGTCCAAGTACCTTATTATTTTTGAAGTTGCTTTACCCAGTTCTAGTGAATTGTCAGATTTCATCTTGAAGATTGATTCCTGCAGTTATTCTTCATTGATATAATCCTCCTACCAGGATTTTTGTCCGTGCTCCAGGTCTTGTTCTGGATCACATCTCTTCCTTTTAGCAGTTACTTGAAATATTATCTTCATCTGTTCATGATATCCTCATTTTTTAAATTATTTATCCATTTTTACCCTTGATTACTTTCATCATTGATGGCCTCCTTTTTCATTTCCTTGAGGACTTTCTAGGCATTTTTTTCTAGTTTCTGGACAAGATCTGCCCAAGTCTTCTGATGAATTTTATGGTATCAAGGATCCTTAGAACTGAACTACTCAAACCAAAGTTAATATACTTTTAAAACCATTCTTTTACCATCCACCTTATCTGAATATATCATATTCTTTCTACAATATTTTAACAAGTATTTGACTGTTTTCGATGGTTCACCTATTCTCTTTGTTTACAACTCTTTATATTTTAGGTATATTTTTTTCAGAACCTAAGAACAAAGGCTTCAGGCCAGAAGCCTTCTACATTTGTTGAAATTCAAGATAAGGACTGCTTAAGTAAAATAAAAGATGCTTTAAATGAAGCTGATTCTTCTATTGAGGAAGAAATACCAAAGCCTGAAGATAAAACATATTTTGAGCCATTTCGTGTAAAGGTAATTATATTTTTTAAACAATTATATTTCGTTTTCCCTTTATATTCTCTAAAAAGGTACACTTTAAAAAAATTTAAGTAAAATTACCTTACTTAAAAAGTTATTAAGTTATTGATTTCTGTTTAACAAAAAATTTGGTTCTTATAAAAATACAAAATATCAATTTTATTTTGAAAAATGGGCAATTATCGTTATGAACTGCTTTGTTCTTTTTAAAATTTTCTTTTATTTCCTTAAATATTTATAAACACAGGACAGGATTATGTATAGTGTATATATATTATCTGTTGGCTCTACAAATCTTGTAGATCTTTGCTTTTTTATGAATTCAAAGTTTACTGTATATCAATCAATTCATATTTTGTGTAAAATTAAAAAAAAAAAAATGAAATTTTTCACTAGGCATCACCATTTTTGATAAATAAAATAGTTTAAAAAAAGGGTCCAACAATTTTTACTAAGCCTAATTGTATTAGATGAGGATATTGACAATTGCATTAAGTGTACTAAAAATTACAAAAACCAAAAACAGGCCCTTACAATTATTCCTTAGAAAAAATATAGTTATATTCCTTCTTTTTGCTGATCTTCTTGGACAATGATTGAAGTGGGGTGGCATTAAGAATAGCTTTTCAACCCTTTAAAGCTTCTTTGTAATACAGGTAGTTTTCTTCAGTTACTTGCTGAGGAAAATCGTCCTCTGCTTGGATGTTGGGTCTGGTTTCCCTTAGCAATCTGGTGCATAGTGCATCAAAGGTAGGTGGTCCATTATAATGTTCATCAGTAGTTTCCAACAACACCACTACTAGGGCTAGGGGGTCGATATCTATCCTGTGGCTATAAAGCTTGGCTCAAAATCCTTTATACTCTGTGAGGAATTCAGAGAGCCAGTAGCCTGGGAAGACCCACTTTGCCTTACGTATATGACCAAATGGTGGGGAAATATTTCCTCATGGTAGCACCTTTTGGGCTTGTATCCCAACACTAGTTCCACTCTTTTGTGGTATGTGTCCTCTCAGAAAATGGTTTTCTATTTGATTGGTTCCTCGTTAATACTCACCTGAAGATTAACTGGCAAACCTGCTGAGCCCTCTCTCTTGAATTGATACTTTATCATCTCTTCTTGCAGGAGGAGGTTGAGAGGTACTCCTACCACAAAGACTTGCACAGCCTTATGTGAAACTCCAGTATGTCTTAACAGCTCAAAGCAAAACCATCTGTTGGATTGTTGCCAATCTTCTCTTCTGTTGGTACAAGAGATTCTGGTTCTAGGCAGAGAAGACATACCTCAGAATACCCACGACCACTCTTATATATATGGTCATTGCCGCAGGGTATGTGAGGCTCCCCTCACACTACTAAGACCTAATTGAATCAGAATTCAATTTATCTCTGGATTGGGCCTTCCTTTTTCCCAAGTAATCCAAGAAAGACATCACGCTAAATCCTCTCTACCTCACTTGGACATATTCCGGTTTCCCTTAACAATCTGGTGTATAGTGCATCTAAGGTGGTCCATGATAATTAAATTATTAACCCCTGGATCATTATATTAACAGGATGGGCCCTATCAGTTTTCCTTCTTAAAAGAATGACCTCTGTCAATGGTGGTAGATATGTCAAAGAGCAGCTATTTAAAATACTGCTCCTTCCTCTGTTCATTGTCTGCACACACTGCACGCCTTTTATGGGCTGACTTGCTCTTGTAAAACTGGTGACTGGGCATGATTAGGTGCCCCAGGGCCTTGCTCTTCACAGAAAGGAGTCATATAGGTCTGTAGAACTCAAGGAGCTGGTTATCTCTATCCCTGTTTTTATAGAGGACTTTTAGATTGGCAATCTTCTAGCTTTTAGGAACATATTCGCTTTCCAGGCAGTCATTGCAGATCTCTAGATGCCTCTCTATTCTTTAGGATTGCTGTGTCAATAATGTCAAGTCTGGGAGCATGGCCAGTTTACTGCCTTTCCACGGCTATATGGAGATCATGGATGTCCCATGGTGGGCACAGGTCCATACCAGGTGGGTATACCGTAGTATGCTTCACAAAATCTTCCTCTTAATGGTCCTAGGACAGATCATCCCTGTGGTAAATGACCTTAAAGAAGATATTACCTGCCTTTTCAAGGGTGATTGCCTGGTTATCTCCATGCTTGAGGGCTGCCAATGTCAATAGTTGAGTCATCTTGCCTAGGGAATACTTTAGGGATTCTTTTTCTTCTCTTACTCTTCAACAATACACTTGTCCTAGGACTTTTCTTTGAGCACACCTCATTTCAATACATCCTGACCTTGAACTTATACTCATTACGAAGTACTGTGGACCTCTTGTCACATTTGCACTTCTGGTATGACTACCAGGCCTTGTGGGGGTCTCTCTTCATGATAGTTAAGGCTAGCATTCACCATGGGACTGAACCTGTGCTGGAGGGAGTTCTCGGATGGCATCAGTAATCCTGAAAACTCTTTAGTCCAGGTCATCTGGTTTTGCTGATTTTGTCTCACTCTAGTCCTCGTCATAGACCTCCCCCTCCAGCATACTTCAAAAGTCATTCCAATGTAATCTGCATGTTACACACTCCTCATCAATGCCGTGGGAACACACCCTCTCATGTAACAGATCAAAAGGCAGACAGCCCTTTGTTGTCAGAACTCATCTCAGATCTTGGAGTCCAATTGACAATGAGTCTTACTAGCATCAGCGAGACCAGAGTAGCATCTATCTAGCTTTCCTCCAATAAACTCCCCAAGTTTTACACTCCTTCTGTCAGTTTGATTGAATCCCCAGACTGTTCTAAGAATTTGTATCTTTTTTTTTTGTGTTCGGCAACAGTGGGGTAGTGCGTTAGGATTGCGCATGCCACTTGTTGTGGCCAACATATGGTCCACAAATCGATAGTTTGAACATGTGATTTTTATTAAGTCAAAAAATAAAACAACTACTCTCTATTGTTTTTTGTATTGAAAATAAACAGACAAATTCTTAACGTCTCACTGCACACACATATCGTCTCCTTTATCTACTCACTACGCACTCGTAGTTACCAGCATTCTGGCCATCTTCGCCAGCTAAATCATCTTAGCTACGGCGGGCGAACTTCTTCGACTCATCCTCCAAGAGGACAAGGCGGGCGGACGTACGTCCCTTTTGTCGATCTACTTCCACGAGAATATCCACTCAGAACAACCACAACCGGGGCCCCACCAATCACCGGTGAAATAAGACTTTTTTATATATTTTGTTCAATTAATTTAGTTTTGTAATAGTTTTAATCTTTCTTTTTTCTTCTAGTTTGTATATTTTGTGTTCCTTCTTATAATGTTTACTTATTTAAAAATACAAAAATAACAAAATTTGACTATTCTTTCCTTTTCACGGTTGGGCTAGTAAAGGTTCCTTTCGAACCCCTACCCGCCGTAACACCACTGCTGCCAATAAACTTCTTGTTTATTGTTTTAATCTTTATTTTCATAATATATACAATTTAATGGTGGGACCATTCAATTTTGTGGGGACAATATTTTTAAAAACATGGTGCAGCCCAGCACTCGGTTGAGTGCCTTAAGATGGGGCTACACCTTAACCAGCAGCATCCGTCCGGTACGTCCAACACGCCTGGTCCGCATCACTCCGGTTTTCACATCAACTACGCAGCATAGTCCAGCCCTTCTGGTCTCATCCTGCTTCTTCGCTGTCCTCTTCGTCATCTTCCATTGGTGGTTCGCCGACCCCGGGTGGTCGAGCCCTTCCCAATGTAAAGTGCGTTGGCCCGACCACCTCCCTCCACCCGTAGATGAATTCCCTGAAGTACGGGTAGTTCTCCTCCTCCATCAGGAGAGGAAAGTCCGACTCGGCGAGGGCGAAGATCCTGCTTTTTCTTGACAACCTGGTGCGGTGTCCTTCCATCTGGGTGCAGTTCAATACCATATGCTCTGCTGTTTCTGGGACCCCATACGTCGGGCACAGGGGGTCGATGTTCTTTCCGAAGCTTTGCAGCTTTCCCTGGAATCCCCTGTGTCCTGTCAGGATCTGCGAGACCCAATAATCTGGGATGACCCAACCTGCTCTCAATCTTGAGTGGACAGTGGGGAAGAATTCCTCAGCGATAAACCCTTTTCACTTGTCTGCCACTGTCCATTTCACTCCTCAATTGACTCTTCCTGCAGGAACTTCTTCCAACGGTTCGGGGTCGCCGATCCTCTCCCGAAGTCCCGCTGGTAGCACTCCCAGCCCCTCCCTCTTCACATCATACTTCTTAGCATGATGCATCGTCTAGGGGCATTGCTCCAGCCAGCACCTGCACCGCCTCATGCGACACCGTGCTATACACCTTCGTGACCCTCAGCAGAGCCAGTCGTTGTGTAGTGGCCAGTCTCTTCTTCTGCTCCCGTGTGAGGGTTCGACTTCACGCAGGGGATGCGTACCTCAGGATACCCAAGACCACTCCTTTGTAAATAGTCATCGTAGCGGGGTACCTGAGGCCCCAGAAAGCACCACCTATACTGCTTAGCCCATTAAGTGACAGTCAGCCTATCTCTCAGGTATGCCAGGTGAGGGGTGGCGTCAAAGTCGAAGCCTCTCCTCATCCTCACTCCGAGGTATGTCACCTCCTCACCTTCTCTCCCTGTATGTCCTGAGTGATAGGGTGAATCCTGTCTGGAGCCTTTTAGGAGTATGGCCTGAGTCTTAGCTGTGGCCATACTTAACCTTCTCCTCACGCACCACTCTCCAACCAGACTGACACATCTCTCCGCTTCGTTCTTCAATCTGCTCTATTCCCGGCCTCCATGACTGCCAGGTCGTTGACGTAGGCTGTGGCAAGGAACCCTCTATCTTCTAGTTCCTCCAACAACTCATCAAACACCAACTTCCACAGGGCCGGGTCGAGAACCGAACCCTGTGGGCAGCCTCTCTCGGCCTCGGAACAACTACACCTGATCTTCACACTCCTGTTACTAACGTGCTTGTCCACGGCAAGACGTAGGTCCCCTAAGTCCCACGGTGGGGATAGGTCGGTACCTGGTGGGTATGATGTGGTGCGTCTCGCCATACTCTCCTCTGCTCTGTCCTGTGACAGATCATCCCTGAGGTATGTATAATCAATATACATCATTGCCGTTTCTTCCAGGGTGGTTGCCTGGGCTCCTCCAACTTTGATGGGAGCCATCATTTGTATTGGCTTCACCTTGCCCAGCGCCACCCTGTACGGGATGCCCCAGTGATTCTTCTCCGACTCCTCGACGATGAACTCGTCCCAGGACTTCTTCTGGTGACGCACGCCGTTTTGGTATACCCTATACTTATGCTTGCTTTCCTCTCGGAGTGCAGCTCTCCTCTCTCGATCTCTGCACTCCTGGTACCTGAGCCTGGCCCTATAGTACTCTCTCTTCAGCTGCGTCAGGGTCAGCGTCCACCATGGGACTGGATGTGCTCTCGCCCTGCGGCGCTGAAGGGTAATTTTGGCCACTTGGGTGATGGCGCCCGACAGGGTTGCCACTCTGTGGTCAATTCCTGACTCTTCCTTCATTGGGACCACCTCCCATTCTCTATCCACCAATATCCCCTCCAGTTCACTGGAGAAGGCTCTCCAGTCCGCCAATCAGGTCGCAAAGCCCCTTTCCTCAGCTAGGGCTCCGCCTTCCTCCTCCACTACACTGAAGGCTATGACCCGGTGGTCGGAGTTCGTGTCTGACCTTAGGGCCCAGTCCAGTATTTGCTTCGCCATGAGAGCCGTGGCCAGTGTCACGTCTATCCAACTCTAGCCCCTCGCATTCACGTACGTTTGGCCAGAGGGATCATTCATAACGACGAGCTGACATCTAGCCACGCTCTCTTCCATCAGTCTTCCTCTGGTGTCTGTGGGAACCGAACCACAGGCCGTGCTCCTCGGGTTGGTGTCAGAACAGACTCGCATTATAGTACTTGAGTATGAAAGCCTCTACAGCAGCGATACTATCGTTGATATCTTTGTTGTTCCTTCTGGGCGGCATGTACGACGAAACAAGGGTGAAGAAGATCCTTCCCCTCCTCACGTAATGTGCTGCCTGATCTGCTGTGGTGAATTGCTTCAGTTCCATAACATCTAGGGAGGGATTAACTATCACGATCGTCGCTCTAGGCCTCGTCTCACCACTGCCCAAAGCGACCACCCTCGACGCCACACCAAACCCTGTAACCACATTGTTGTGACAACATGGTTCCTGGATTACCATGATATCGACCTCGGGCCATAAGTTCGAGAGTCCTAAGTTCTTCCTCGACCACTCGTCTTCGGCCCATATTGACCTGCAGAATCTGCAACCTACGCATAGCTCGTTCTTTTCGCGTGCATGACCATCTTCTTCAGATGTAGCGGGCATTCCCTGGTGCCCGCACAATGTTGGAGATCTTTCCCCTCTCTGCCTTGCTCGCTACAGTTTCTGCAGCAAAAAATGTCTGGCAAAGAAGGGACTGACACCGCCCTTCTTCTTTGCCCGACATTCTTTGATCTTATGTCCCGTGCCAAGACACCACTTACACGCCAGGTCCTCTGTGCATGCCTTGGCTGGGTGTCCATACTTCTGACACCGCAGGCAGAGCAGGGGGTCGAGGTAGTCTCTGATGGTCATGCTCCACCATCCTGTCATTGTGTCGGCTGCGGACAAGTTCATCAGGGCGAGCCTCACTGACTGGTGGACTTCCACCACCCATGTCATCGATTGCCCACCCCTAACGAGTGGAGAAGCAGGGTCTCATCCACTCCTCCTTGTCCTGGCATTTCCGAGGCCACTCTTGTCCCACAGGTACCTAACCAGGATCTTCTCGTCCCAATGCTTTGGCACTTCTTTAACTTCGAGGCTAAGAATTTGTATCTGAGCATGTGATCACGTTTCTATTACTACTGGTAATGGTGGGGGGAACAAGTCCGGCAAGTGGCCCTATTGGTCCTTTTTGCCATCCTTAAGACAATCCAATGGAATGGCTTTTTAATGTCTTATTCCTCTATATCAAACCTTTTTGATTTTCTGATTAAATTCAAAAGGGACTCCCAATCTATAGAGGAATTCTCTTTTCCTGTAATTCTATCACAGCCTAAAAGCCTGTATCTCAGTAATACATACCTACCACAATCTGCTATGTAATGTAAGGCAGGCTCTGGGGCCTGTCAGCATAAGCAGCAGGTTTCATTATGGATTACTCCACTTATCTTGAGATGTCTTTTACGTCTGCAGTGACTTGTAAGAACTCTAATTAATAATCCGGTTATTTGTTTCTGTTTAGGCCTAGCAGCCACTTAGAAGTAGAGGGTTTAGTTATTAAAATCTTGGCCTGTCTCAGCTCTATACAGTCCCTCCACTCCTTTCCTGCTTTCTTCCATGTCCAGTCAAGAACTACTTTTCTCTGATGCCTTTTAGAAATGCCTAGGAATGGTTCTGGTCCTATAGAAGTGAAACAAGGCAGATACTCTGATATATGTAGAATGAAGTAAAAAATATTGGTTCGAGCAACTTTTACTTAGTAAGAGAAAATTTGAAGAAAAAAAAAATGCCTGGAAAAGTCAGGGAATTTCTTCAAGCTATTTTGCTTGACATGCTAGTATGCGAGACATTTTGTTAGTATTGTGATTTCTGAGTTTTGGCTGCCCCTTTGTGCGGAAAATAATTTTGCTGCAAAATCTCTGGAATGCAATTGCCACAGAGATAGCAGTTTTAATTTTTCTTGTTATAAACAATGCTTTGAGGTTCAGATGCACAGAAATAGTGTTGTACCCAGCCATGCCTGCAGTGCTTTGGATTTATCATTGAGTAAATAATGTTTCTTGTATTCTGTTGCAGCACTCCAGAGCTTGGAATACAGTGATGTAAGTTGGTTTGCAGAAGTCTAGTCCAGTGTTTCCCAAAGTGCCCCAAGCTCTTAGTAATACTCGTGCTACATGTTGCTAATATGCGTTTCTCCTGTTTCATGAAATAATGAACCTTTCAGCTGTTTATTTCTATATCATTATTTTGTAACCTGAGGAGTTTCAAGAAAACCGTCTTCTGTCATCTTCCTTCTGAAGAAGAAAGATGCTACTTTTAATGTCTAAAGTTAATTTCTTCTATTACAATTTAGGGATAACTTTGCTTAGCCATGATTTTGTGATTTCATTGTGTAAAGAAGCTTACTGATTGTAAAGATAGTTACACAGTAATCACCATTTGCCTCCTCTAATCTTTGCAGATTTTCCATTACTTTTTTACCATGTGACAACCTCTTTAGGTTTCTTTTTTGCTTTGTCTTGGCTCAGGAGCTTCCCCCTTGGGTAATGCAGTCTTGATAGCCGGTTCAGACTTTTGCCTTCTTTCTTCAGGCTCTTATTAGAGTCTTAGTAAGGGTCAGTACAGCCATCTCCTCTTGGAGTGCAATAGATTGAATTACTACCATGACCTCATCTTTAGATGAGAGGGTAATATTGGGCATAATAGAATGTAAGGGTGTAGTTAATTGTTGCTTGGGATCAGCAGTATTATTACTATAAAAATTTCCCTAAAATTGATTTCCACGAATGGGGTGATACTACACAGCTGATATTACCCCTATCTCTGTGGTAGGCATTTAATATACTGAGGTGTGCCTGGTGTCCCAAGTGGTTTGATTAGGGACAGCATGTTTATACACATCCAGCCATTGATTCGAGCACCCTACGTTTGGCTTGGTCCAGCACAGCTAGTGGCTCGATGAAAGTTCAGCCTATGTCGTCTGTGAGTCCCACCACTCTCTACAAGGGGACTCTACAAGGTAGGCATTTTTTAGTTTTTCAGTAGGCATGTTTTGGGATAAGAGGATTGGAAATTCATAAGCAGTGAGTTGAGCGGGGTAGGCTCCCCTATACATTCACCTGTTTCCCATTCTGGTCCTCCTGCTAATCACTATTTACCTTCCACATTAAGATATTAGTTCTGTAGACAAAATGAGAGGATATAAAGCAGTGAGAAATGAAACATATATGTAATTCTAGGAAAATATAAAGTTTTATATTATCTGGTACCTGAAGGATTACAAAAAAAACCAGAGAAGAGTGAGATAAATTTCAACATTTAAAATTGAAATATAAATAAAAAGTAGGTAAATGAAAAACAAAAAGAAAGAAACAAATTCAAAACAAAATAACAAAATTCCAGTGATAATGAAAACAAGAAGAAGAACTTAATGAGGACATATGGTAAAAAGATTAGAGGTAATAATGTAACCTATCTTAGTTCAGGGATCCAATATCTTCTTTTTTCGATATAATGAAAAGGAAGAACCATTGGGTAAACCCTTTTTCCCATGAACTTCCTAGCTTCCCTCTTGTACTATCCAATAGAGATACCAGTTACCTGGGATTGGTTCCTTACTCAGATATATTCTGTTATTGGTGTCCAAGAAAAGATACCTGGTTGAGAATATGTCTGGTGAAGAATTTAAAAGTCTTCGCATGAGGACTCGCAACTTGTTAAGTTAATAATACAATATAGATCTTCTGAGCTTATCATTTCATATTTTATTTGACTGGTATTTATTTTTTGAACATTTGAAGTTGTGAAGAGAGTTATCATGATTTGCTGGTAAAAAGTATTAAATAACTGTAGACCATTCCTTGGCTTAGTTACTACTTGTACCTTGGCTTGTAGTAACTCCTGTAATACTGACTTTAATTGCATGGAGTATTGTAGCCTTTGTGCCTATTCCTTTTTGTGTTGTAGACTGTATATACTGATAGCAGTAGACTATATCTACTGGATTCTCAACTGTTCCATCGATAGTATCATATATTAAATGTGGTCTCTGTGTCTGGATGGAATTTGTTTATTTTACATTCTATTTTAGATTTTTTCATCTAAAAATCCTTAAAATAATATTTTTTTTTTTTAGACTAGAAGTCTTATTGCAAATATTTCTTCTTATGTAGCAATGATGGAAATAAATATTTTCCACAATTGGAGTTGTATAGCTCCTGAACCTCAAGATATGTTTGGAATGCTTGAAGGAGCAGAAAAATTATCTTGTTTTTTAGAAGATAAATTCTATGGAATGGAAGATAATGAAGACATGCAGGTACATTATTAACAAGTTAATCAATCAATGGATATGTGCAATATAATGGTTACATTAGTTCTTGAATCTGTTTCAAATGTTCTTCTCATTTACTTTAAAACAATTATTCCAACATCAGGTGATTTTTCACTCAAATATTTGAGATGTTTTTAGATCTGAATGCTAGTTTACTTCAAGTATTGCTTTTCTATTTCTTAATAATGATGATGTTAATTTTTGTAAAACTTATTTAAGTAATGAATTTTTATCTTATGGTGGGAATTTGTTAGTAATAAACACAGGATATAGCCATTTAGGTGATCCAAGCTTCACAAACCAATTCCTTTGCATTATAAGTTTAGTAAAGGGTATTAGCTTGCAGTTTAAAACGTTACTCATTAGGTCTTTCAGGACACATGTTTCTATCTGGGACAGAAAAATAAGAGGTTTACTATATTACATATTATTTGTGGTACTATCACAAAAGGTGGGTCTAAGAATTTCCTCCAAGTATCTCTCTCTATCTTTCATTAATTTTATAAAAAATACCAAGAAAAGCAATTTTTAGATACAGCTATGTTTTATAAACCAATTCCATAAAATATGTTAACGTTTGCAATGGGTATTAAATAGCAGTTTAGGATGGCACCCATTAGATCTTTCAGGCCACAATGTTCCCATTTGTTATAGAAAATAAGTTTTATTATTTGGTTTGTAAACTAAAACAGTAGATGGCAACACTGCTTTGGCATTGGATAGCTTGACATCCCTTGGGTCTAGTATGGTCAGTCATAGCGTTTATTTACAGAAACAAACTCTTTGTCTTATTTTTACAAAAACCTCTCTAAATTCCATAACAATTTGGTAGCTGGTTTAGTGTGTGAAAGGGTTAAGTGACGAGAGTTATTTATGCATATTAACGGATGTTAGCTTTGTGATTTTGTTTGGGACTAACTGCTGAAATCAAAATACAAAGGACATGGATGCCACAATATTCAGCATAGAAAAACTTTCTGTTGAAAATTACAGGATCTGGTCGATAAAGATTGAAGCTTACTTAAAAGTAAAGGAATTATATAAAGAAATTGTAAAAAAAAGATCTGCCGACTAAAGAAGATGCAGCTTGGAGAAGAAAAAACAAGCAGGTACTCTATTATTATTTTAACAGTCAGTGACGATATATTTTGCCGTTGATTAGAGGTGAAAAGTGCGTGAAAAAGGTTTGGGAGAAGTTAAGAGAAAGGTTTGATGGTGTTCCAGAGGAGAAGGTGATTGATTTGATGTTTCACCTCACTAAAATTGAGAAAAAACGCTTTGAAACATTGGATGAGTATCTTACAAGGTCTCAATGTTTGGTTCAAGAGATGGCTCTACTAGGTAAATTTTTGACAGACAGAAAAAGTGAGGTACATCATAGAAGGCTTAACACCTAATGACCCAATTGTTAATGCTGTTTTGGTAAATTTTAATATTAGATTCATTGAGTTAAGACAAATACTTTTATCATTTGAAAGGAGGAATGCCACCAGTAGAAACGAACTAGCATTAAAAACATTTCATGAAAGGCCAAACTTTAGTCCAAAAGTTTGCTTTATTTGTAAAAAAAAAAAAAAAAAAGGTCATCTGAAAAATGAGTGCTGGTTCAACAAAGAAAAAAATAGACAACCAAATAGAAATGGACCCTCTGATATACAAAAGTCTCAACCAAGAAGACAGCATAGAGCATCCTTGGCCACGGAATTTCCATTATGTGCTACTATTAACAGTGACAATAGGTATTTGGCTGAGGAAGGATCTACTTCAGAAACAAAATAATTTGAAAAGGAAAATGATGTAATCTTTTCCAAGGAAGCACAGAAGAAATTTATGAAGACTACGAAGAAAAGGTTCCTGCACTGATAGAACAAGAGACACCAGATCAACAACAAACGTCGGATGATGACGAAATAGTCTATGCAGTCTGAGACTTAGATTATTGTGTTCAAGATGTTAAGCTTATCCCTGATTCAATCGAAAATGAAACATCTGTGTTTATCATATACTATGCAGTTGGTGTTTATGAAGGAATAGTAGATATCAGCATGGAAAAACTTGACCAGAAGATGTAAAAACATTTTGTTGAAGATTTCTACACTGAAGATGAAGAACACCTTAGATTAAGTACACTTGACTCTGATTGGGACATAGGTGAAAACAATACGGAAAATAAGTTTTATATTTGGTTTGTAAAATAAAACAATATATGGCGACACTGCTCTGGCATGGGATAGCTTGGTGTCCCTTAGGTCTAGAATGGTCGGTTGTGGTGTCTATTTATGGAAACGTACTCTTTGTCTTTGTTTATAAACCCTCCCTGAATTCCACAACACCATCTTGGGTTAAAATAGAAAAGGTCAGCAACACTATACTTTATTGTTTGTGATACTTAACTCAAAGATAAGTTTTGGCTTCATTTAGAAATTCCTTCAAGTTCGTCTATCCTGTGCTGCTGTTCTCAAGATGGCTATAGGGAGAGCTACTAGATGTAGCCAATGCTTAACTTTGATTATATTATTTTAAAATAATATATCATTTTAAAATAATATATCATTTTATATCAATATTATATCATTTTGAAATAATATAATAAACTTATAGTTAATTAACTTTGATTATATCATTTTACATTAATATTATATAATTTTAAAATAATATAGTAAACTTCAAGGTAATTGACTTTTCAATACTCTCTTGTGGGGTAAGTTGTAGCTGCTTCAAGATCTCTGAAACAGAATTGTCTAAAGAGACAGCTGTTTTAATTCTATTTTATAAACAATGCAGGCTCGGTAAATTAATATTGTGCCCAGGAATTCCTGGTCCTATAGGCCTATGTGTTAGGTAGGGTACTTGAATTTAAATAATATCCATATTCTATCCTAATTTACTGCTTAACATAATGCAATGGTGTAGATTGATCTGCAGTAGGGACAACCATGTTTTCATCACTGAACAAGTGATACCAGGTGAACAACAAACATCAAATGATGAAGAAATAGTCGATGCAGTCTCAGATAAAGATTATTGTGGTCAAAGTGTTAAGCTTTTCCCTGATTCAATTAATAATAAAACTAAAAAAAAATGAAAGATCTGTGTTTATCAATGATTATGCAGTTGTTGATGAAGAATTTGGTTGTGAATCCAAAGCATCTAAACTCGATGAAGTGTTTGTGAAAATAAATTAATATAGCTGTGGTTGGAGTGATGCAATAAAATTTAAAAATATTGTAATATGCTCTTTTTGAGTAAATAGTATATTTTGATGTATAAAGGGTTTTGAATATGTTTTAGTTTATGTATCATTTTAATATTGTTCATTTGTTTTGTTTATCCAAAAAGCAAGCTAACTAATTTTCATTGTCCATAATAAATTTGTGATTCAAAACAAAACCA
>NW_027110400.1:1259933-1262589 GCF_000696795.3 Halyomorpha halys
TAATAATAGTAATGATAAAATAAAGTAATAAATAATAATACAGATTTTAGGAAGGAAATTGTTGAAAATTGGTATTATTATTTAAATTATAAATACTATTGTCAATGAAACAGTAGATGGTAACATTGTTTCAGATAATGGGACTACCATATTCCCTTTGTTTGAAGTCAGTTGACTGTTGGCATCCATTAGAAATCCACACTCTTTGTATTTTGTTATAAAACCCTTCCTAAATTCCACAACAAGTTCTCCCACCTATCTCCCTTTTAAGCCCTTCTGTTTCTCTTCCCATTTCTACTTACAAACCTTTACATCTCTACATTTTCAGAGACCATGGGCTTTCACTTATTTTTCAATTGAGTTCAGCTATCATAACTATGGATGTTTTATATTAAAGAGGCTTTTGAAGTGAATTTTAACTTTATAGAGCATGTTAAGGATGTGCTTTAGTACTGAATTTTAATCAATGTATTTAACCATGTATTGAATATCCATTAATCAATAAAATGTTGAATTTTTGAAAATAAAAAAAAAAATTTTAACCATTAAATTAATAATTTTTTGTTGTTTTCTTTTAGTCATTTGTACTGGTTCCACTTCTTCATTTTCTGTGCGAGCATCCCAATCCCCATCTTCATTGCTCTAAAAAACATCCTCTGTACAAGACTTTCCAAAATTGCATAATTTTGTGCAGGTTTTGGAAATTTGGCATGCATGTATAGGGTTTAATTGAAGATAATTTAAATATGGAAATTTTTCCTTTAATATGCTCAATGCTCTTTCTATTACTTGCCAAAGGGCATTCAGTTGAGCTTTTTATCTTTTTTCAGCAGGGTTGTCTGGTTCCTAGCTAGTACATTTGTGTCATCAACGGATATCCCAGGTCGTCTAAAAGAAGCAATTTAGGAAAAATGCTCTGCGTTTCCATTGTCTGAGAAAGAATTTATAACTGTGGCAGTGTTATCAGGCCAAGAAACAACTCTTTGAAATAAAAGGCTATTGACAGCATTTACAACACTTCTTATGCATCCAAAAACAGTGGATTTACTAATACTATGCATATCACCAATTGTTTAATTACTCGTTTTTAAAGTAAATGAAACACTGATAACATTCATGAGAGTGAATACAAACACTTATAATACAAGTACTCCATTCTTATATACCTGGCTGGATAAAATAAGGCAGAGAGTGAAAATAGACTAGAAGCTAGTTTTTTTGTTAATCTTTGCTCTCCCTCACTTCACATATGCTTCATAAGGATGTGGGAAACTTCTCTTTAAATTTTATTTACTTTTTACAAAAATAAAAATCTAAATTACCATATCCAATTAACTATATCAAAAATATTGTCATTAACTTACAAGTCTTTGGAACTAGTTATACTGACTTTCAAGGTTAATATATTTTTTTTATAATTTATCATTGAAATGGCTGAAAGTTAGCCTGGTGGCAGTAACACTCATGAATTATTCAGTTTTTAATATTAATATGACTAAGAAGTTGCTAAATTTGTTTTTAGCAACTCTAAAAATATTCCATGTTCAAGCTGTATCACACCATTATCATTTTGGTCCCCTAGAAATAACCATTTCTTCAAACATTTATACCAAAGATCGAAAATTAGAAATGTGCAAAAAATAATATTTTACCTATACATATACTTTGTTTTTTTTTCTTCTGAGATTTAATATTTTATAATTGTATTTTTCAGTCAGAAGTGGAAAATATCAAGTATACCTATTGTAGGTCAAAGATTATAATATACATCATTAAAAATATAGTTGGAACATTGCGGAATATTGAGTAAATATTTTCTTTTTAAAAATTATATGTGTATATTAACTATTTTATTATAAACAATACATTTTATTTGTTAACAGTAATGATTTGATTTATGAAAAGATAATTATCAGTGAAGTTGCTAAGCATTTGCATCTAATCAAAAGATTTGGTTTGAAATTACCAATGGATTGTTCAATATTGAAGGTTGATAAAAACAAATTGTCATTCAGTGACTTTGCAGTAATGATTGAATCTAATTTGGGCACATTTTCCTTAAAACAAACGGAACAAGTCAAAGGAATTCTTAAAAAAACAGCAGGTGATTAGTTAGTTATGTATATACTATTTTCTAAGCTATTCTAAACAATCCCTCTCTGCTTCAGCCTAGCATAACATATCAATAAATTGTTGATTCAGGAAGTTCATTTCTTGGAGCAGAAAGCATTTTATTTCTTACTAGGTCTCACCCTTCTTATTTCCTCACTCTCTGAAAAGAGCTTATATTAAACTATATCGAATGCCTTAGGTCTCAATCTTGTAGAATCAAGGTTCTTTTATAAACTTTAAGATTCCTCAGATAGTGTCTGAAGTAAATATTTGATTGTAGGAATTTCAGTTAGCACATCTCCATTGCTGATTCCAGCAGTAACACGGTTATGCCCAGCTTGTCCTGTGATGTTATAAATTTTTAATTAGCCCAGTGGAAATGGAGTTAGTTTCCATGCTTCATCTTTATTAAGGGAAAATAGGTCAAAAAAGGCTTAAATAATAAAATTAATTTTAATTATATTATTTCAAAAATTTTTCGAGACCAGGTAATATTTATCAATAAATCAATTTAATATCCAAAACAGTCTCAACACTATTTATT